>NC_054381.1:104709504-105014504 GCF_017654675.1 Xenopus laevis | reverse complement strand
GGGCACCTGGGAAACTGACAATATGTCTAGCCCCATGAGAGATTTCAAAATTAAATTTAAAAAAATCTGTTTGCTCTTTTGAGAAATGGATTTCAGTGCAGAATTCTTCTGGAGCAACACTATTAACTGATGTTTTCCCATGACAGTATCGCATTAAGTTTTGGTCTCAACGCAGACTTAATTTGAGATAGAGGTTAAGAAACCCTACATTCGAATATGCTGCACAAGGAATCTTATTTATCAGCATCGTTGGTCCTCTATAAGCATGCTACATCCCACCCCAAATACAAGGTGTGCAATTATAATTACTGCAACAGAATTCCTAATTTAGCGTAATAAATTCCATTACCGAAGCAAAAATCTGAAAAATCCATCCAAGAGTTGCCGACTCAAACAGAAATTATATCTAGAACATAGAGACATAAATGTGTAGTACCAGTTATAGGCTGATAATGTTTTTAAACAGTTTCGTCCACTTAAGATGACTAGAAGTTTATAACTCGGGATGTCAAACTAGCCCCCACACTCAGCAGATAAAAGGACCCAGAGTTAACAGCTGCTAAAGGGCAGATATTTTGACACTGCATATTTATCATCCACATCTCTTAAAGGAAAACTATACCCCCAAAATGAACACTTAAGCAACAGATAGTTCATATCATATTAAGTGGAATATTAAAGAATCTTACCAAACTGGAATATATATTTAAGTAAATATTGTCCTTTAACATCTCTTGCCTTGAGCCACCATTTCGTGATGGTCTGTGTGCTGCCTCAGAGATCACCTGACCAGAAATACTTTAACTCTAACTGTAACAGGAAGAAGTGTTGAAGCAAAAGACACAACTCTGTCTGTTAATTGGCTCATGTGACCTAACATGTATGGTTTGTTGGTATGTTTGTGAGTACAGTGAATCCTACGATCCCAGGGGCGGCCCTTATTTTTTAAAATGGCAATTTTCTATTTATGATTACCCAATGGCACATACTACTAGAAAAGTATATTATTATGAAAATGGTTTATTTACATGAAGCAGGATTTTACATATGAGATGTTTTATGCAATATCTTTTTATAGAGACCTACATTGTTTGGGGGGTATAGTTTTCCTTTAAGGCTATGGGCACAAAGGCTGAAGCCTCTGGCTGTTGCCAGCCTGCATATTTTTGCAGGCTGAGAGAAGCAGATCTGCTCAGTGTCCCTGCTCCATTGATCTGAATTTGGTCAGCCTGTGTGCGAACACACGGCGAAGCTGAAGTTGAGGTCAGCCCGGAGATGACTCCTTTTGTTTACTTGGGCTGACCTCAACTTCAGCTCCACTGTGTGTGAGTGCGCACACAGGCTGATCAGATTCAAATAAATGGAGCAGGGATACCGAGCAGATCTGCTACTATCAGCCTACAAAATAACACAGGCTTACAACAGCCAGGCTGAGAGAAGCAGATATGCTCCATGTCCCTGTTCCATTGATTTGAACTCAAGGCTGAAGTCAACCCAAATATTGACCTCAGCTTCAGCTCTTCTGTGTGTGCGAGTGCACACAGGCTGACCAGATTCGAATCAATGGAGCAGGGGCACTGAGCAGAATCGCTTCTCTCAGGCTTTAAAAATATGCAGGCTGACAACAGCCTGTGTGCCCATAGCCTAAGGATCGCTATGCAATTGCTCTCAATACCAAGCCAGAGCCTTAGGGGGGAATGTAATTAAAAGTCGCAAGCATTATTTAAAATGGCATCTTTGCAAATGTTTAACACTACTTACATTGTATAATCAGTTGCTGCCACATATTACATTGCGCATCAGTGCTAAGCAAAGGTTTATCATTAACACCTGTTTTAGTGTTTCGTTAAATATTTTGCCGCTAAAAATACTTTGTGAAAATTAATTACATACACTGCGAAAGTTTGTTCGCAAACTTTGCGATAAAGCCGTTGAGGTCTTTAATAAATCAAGAAGGCTGCAAACTTTGCAAGCATCTTTGTGCAGGTTTTTTGCACTTATTACAATCCCTCATATGAATTCCTGTGCACGCGAAAGGAGGTGCCAACAGTTAACATGAGTCAGAGGAGACATCAGCAGTGGCATTCTAGGGCCTCCAAGTCCAAGACTAAGTTCTCTACTCCATAACTTCTAACTGCTCCAATTAGGGCAAGTAAGGCATTAGCTGTAATCAAATGAAGTAGTGGAGTGAAAGAGATAAGGAATGTCAAATAAAAGCCATATCCCTTTAGTAACGGAGTTACATTGCAATATATTAAGAGTTCATCTAACAGTATATACTCTGTAATTCAAAGAATAAATACCACTAGCACACTGTGTGCTTGATGTGATTTTTTTTTTTTGGTAGAAGTACACACACCCTACAATGCACAAACATCATAACGACATAGATTAGTCTAAGCAGCCTTATCGTAAATTATGACTATAAGTAACAATCACACATCTAGTTTCAGGAGGCAAGTATGCAAATGCATAGCACTCCACTTGTTTAGGCAGACAGTAATTGTTGTTATAGACCGCAGTAACTGAAGGTTCCATTTGGAATCAATGTTCTAAGGTAGGAATATGCCATTTAAAGGATATAACAAAAGAAAGGATAACGCCCTCCAAAAGTTTTTACATCCCCAAGAGTGCCCATTGAATACACAGATTCTTTTTTTAATAATATATATTTCTTAATATACATATTTCCTAATATGGCCTAAGTATTTTGATTCTGGATATTTGGTCCACTGTGTAGAAGTAAAAATTGTAGAAAATTGCAGAAATTTTAAAGTTTACAATATAAACACCAAAGCTTAAGGCCTTCATTTAAAAAAAATAAAAAAAATCCTCCACTATACGGCAAAATGGTATTCAGAACCCCCTTCTAAAGTGCATGTCTTCAACTTGAACTGGAAAAAATTCCCAACGGTCTCTGAATGCAACATCAGCATCCAGGTTTGTTGGAAATATGGGTTACGAATGGACAAGCAGATGCACACTAACTTAATATCAACATTGACGCATTAGCATGTAGCAGTCAAAGACAAGGCTGGGTTTGGTGGATGCCAGGAAAATATATAGGAGGATAAATGAGTTGTGGCTCTTTTTAGGGTATTGGGTCAATGGTCTACTTAAAGGAAAACTATAACCCCTGAACAGTGTAGGTTTCTACAAGAAGATATTGCATAAAACAGCTCATGTGTAAAACAAAACCCTGCCTCATGTAAGAAACCATTTTCATAATAATATACATTAGTATATTTAGTAGTATGTGCTTTCGGGTAATCAGAAATAGAAAATTGCATTTTAAAAAATAAGGGCCATCCTCTGGGATCGTATGATTCACGGGTCACACAAACAAACCAAACAAACCATACATATTAGGTAACATGAGCCAATTAACAAACAAAGTTCTGTCTTTTGCTTCACACTGTTTCCTGTTACAGTTAGGGGCAGATTTATCAAGGGTCGAAGTGAAAATTCGAAGTAAAAAAATTCAAATTTCGAGCTATTGTTTTTTTTTGTGCACTTCAACGAAGGAATAATCCAAATTGATTTGAAGAAATTTCGAAAATTCAAATATCTAAATTTATCATGTAATGTCTCTTTAAAACTTCAACCATTCGCCATCTAAAACATGCAGAATTGCTGTTTTAGCCTATGGGGGAGCTCCTAGATCCTATTTGGTGTCAATTGGTGGACTTGTAAAAATGTGTTTTTTTTTTAAATACATTTCGGTTGGTCTTTTTTTATTCGTATTTCGAAGTTATGGGAGTTCAAAAAAAACTCCCATTACTTCTAAATTCGACCCTTGACGAATCCGCCCCTTAGAGTTGTGGTATTTGTGGCCAGGTGACTTCTGATGCAGCACAGAGACCATCATGAAATGGTGTTTCAAGGCAAGAGATGTAAAAAGGGCAATTATTTACTTAAAATGTATATTCCAGTTTGGTAAGATTCTTTTATATGCCAATTAATATGATATAAACTGTTGCTTAAATATTCATTTTGGGGTAAAGTTTTCCTTTAAGGCAAATCTTAATATTTCAGCATAGTAATGCCATATTGCCCCCATGCACAAAGCAAGCTCCACAGAAATGTTAGTGGAAAATGTGTCTGGCCTGCATAAGGCCAACACCTCAACTGGACACTACCTAGAATGCCCACAGTAAACCAGGCCTAATCCTGTATTATCCTTGGCCACACATATTTAAACTTGTGTGTCAGAAGGAAAGCAAATCCCAACAACAATATGTCACAAATTAAGTGGAGGGCCTTCCCAGAAGAGCAGAGGCTTTAAGAGAACAACTTGATATCAATACTCTTGGGGGTCAATTAAGTGACCTGTTCAGTTATAGCAACCAGGTATAGCAGTTGAAAGAAAATAGCTCTCCTGAAAACTCCAAATAATCAAGGTAAAAGGCTTAAAACCCACCACAAAGTCCTGCCATAAAAAAGCTAAATGGTGTCAATAAACCCTCAATCAGCAGGCAGCATTTATTGGACAACTGGTTGAAAGAAAATCTCTCATTTGTCGGTATAAGTGAGGAGATATGGGCAAACCTTGAGCCTTTTATTACATATCACGGAGAGGGAACGAGATGCTAGACAGAAACATGTCCTGATACATTTAGTAATATAATGTATTTGGCAAATTAGGACAATTCAACAACAGCTGAAGGGCAGCAGAATTGACATACCTGCACTAAAGCATAATCATATACAGGCTGGCATTCCATCTAATTATGGCATAGTGTTTAACAGGCATTAGGACAAACCAACTGACCTTAGGTCTGAGCAGGCGTCATGATGATTTGTTTCTCCATTTCAAGCACACTACCCGGAAGTGTCAGCTGATCCAAAGCATGGATTAGCAAGGCTCCAAAGCTGGATTGCTGAAAAGACAAGAGTTGATATGTTTATGCCTAAGTTTCAGAAACAGAGCCTAATTTTAAAATACTAACAAAGAATATATTTTGGTTTTACAGTAAAAAAAAACAAAAAAAAATCCATACGGAGTTTATTTATTTTCCCATAGTGGTTACAAGCAAACCTCAGACACACTACGAATAATATATTAAACCCATCTAAAAATTACATTCTTTTCAGTAATGTCATTAGCTGCTTATGTGAACGCATCAAATTCCTATTTGGATTATGTTCCAAGTTATGTGCTTGTGGGAGCAACTGCCAACCATGTGTAATTACTCAAACTACCATTTAATATACATTCTTTCTCCACCCTTCCTGCATGCAACTTACGTGTATTGATAAAAGAAATAATGTCCTGCAACCTTCTCCCCCATGCTGTGCTGCTTGCACTCTCCAATGTAAAGAAGGTTCTTGTTATGCAGAAGTTAAGTTGATATTTTCAAGTGATACTGATGGCATTATAGATTCTTTAGTACAGTCATATGAAAAAGTTTGGGAACCCCCCTCGGCCTTCATAGTAATTTACTCCACTTTTAACAAAAAAGATAACAGTGGTATGTCTTTCTGTACTGGAGTACTGGGGTGTTTTATGAACAATATTTTTTAGTGAAGCAGTATTCAGTTGTATGAAATTAAATCAAATATGAAAAACTGGCTGTGCAAAAATGTGGGTACCCTTGTAATTTTGCTAATTTGAATGCATGTAACAGCTCAATACAGAGTACTGGCAACACCAAATTGACTGGATTAGCTCATTAAGCCTTGAACTTCATAGGCAGGTGTGTCCAATCATGAGAAAAGGTATTTAAGGTGGACAATTGCAAGTTGCGTTTCTGTTTGACTCTCCTCTGAAGAGCATGGGATCCTCAAAGCAACTCTCCGGGTGATGAGAAAGAAGACCCTTCTGCACTCACGCCACAAACAGAGTCGCTTGTTGTATGCAAAAGCTCATTTAGACATGCCACAATCATTTTGGAACAAAGAAGAACACTGCATTCCAAAATTAACACCTGCTACCTACTGTCAAATTTGGTGGAGGTTCCACCATGCTGTTAAAGTCAGGGTTGGATGAAATCAACCCAATATCGACAAATTCTTCAGGATAATATATATTTGTAGCCTTACAGAGCATTTGTTGTTTACATGGGGTCAGTGACCCCCATTTGAAAGCTGGAGAGTCAGAAGAAGGCAAACAATTAAAAAATGATAAATAAATAATGAAGACCACTTGAAAGGTTGCTTAGAATTGGCCATTTTTTAACATGCAAGTTAACTTGAAGGTGAACCACCCCTTTCCATAGTTACATAGCTTGCATCTCATGCAGGGCAGTATAAACAAATAATTAACAGAAATGAATGTACAGGACAGGCCTCTTCAATGCAAGAAACAAAGAGCTCATTTTGAAATCTCTCCAAAACCTATAAAACAATCCCTAAAGGAGTCCAGACAATGTATCATTTTGCCTTACACAAGTGTGCACAGAACTGTTCAACAGTTCATGTTCTGTATTGTTATTAAACAGAGTAACACTGAAATGAACATTATGTTCTGGCAGTTATGCTGAAGCGTTCCTCGTCTGACACCTTACATATTTCATACTTTGTGTGCCACTTTCAGAAAAAGATCCTTGAAATGTGTTAACCAGGATCTCTGCCAATTCAAACAAAATGGTCTCCGATATCTTCTTTGTTATAGTAAGAAACACAGCTTACCAATACAGTTACAGGCACATTTAAGTGTCGAATTTTCGAATTGGTGCAAGTTTTTTAAAACTCTCAAACTCCCATAAATTCAAAATGCGACCAATGTAATGTATTAATAAAATCTAATTTGCTCAGCTCGGACCAATTGAATCGACCCGAAAACTTGAATCAAATTCGAAAAACTCTATTTGAATTAAAAAAAAAAAAAAAAAAAAAAAAAAAACTCGATTCAAGTTTTTTTCTCCCATTGAGTTATACAGTAATTTGGCAGGTTTTAGGTGGTAAATAGTCAAATTTGAGTTCTTAAAGGGCCAGAGTATGATAACTCTCAAAATTCCAATTAAAACTCAAATCGAGTTTGCATAATTCACAACTTGAATTTGAGAGTTTTGACCAAAAAAAAATAGAATTTTCACTTCGACCCTTAATAAATCTGCCCCTTAGTGTACATGCAGCAGAAGACTGTAGGATGCTGGGAGTTGTAGTCCGAGAGCCACCAGATTGGTATTCCAGAATGAAACAAACGAATACTACTTACCTTCTGTTGCTAGGGATGTACTACATTCCAGCACTGCCTAACAGGCCTGACTAGAAAAACAAGAGGCCCTTTTTTTCTACAGGGGCTATGCCAACAACGATCAAACAGTTTTTTTTATGATACAGAAACTGGGAGAGATTATTTTTCATTGTTTAACAAAGCAAGATTTTTATCATAGCGTGGTTAGTTACACGTACAACTATGCTGCCCAATAACTTATAATCCATAATCATTTCCCACAGGACTTCCTTGCCACTAGTAAAAGAAATGTGAATATGATGACACGCACTGCAAAACTATGTGATCAAGTAACAACGCATACGCTACCTATTTGCAAATGCTTAAAGCCACACATGACCAATGTATTTTAAATTCCCAGCTCTTCTACGCTACAACATCACCAGCCTGCATGGTTTATACATGCAGATATTAAACCTCTCACCCTATGTCCAAAATGGTCTGCTAAGGCCAAAGGCAAGCTGCTGCAAGAACCCTGGTACAATAAGCGCTCTCTCCAGAAAAGGATGTGTTTAATCAACATCAACCATTTTTAATGAAAAATGCTCCCGATTTATTATGCAAAGAAGCAAGGCTGGAGCAGGAAACGCTACCAATACAGAACCATACCTCCCAACTGTCCCTTTTTCTGAGGGACAGTCCCTCTTTTGACAGCTCAACCCGCAGTCCCTCATTTGTACTGGAAAGTCCCTCTTTTCTCTGCACTGAACAGCCAGAAAAAGAAACAAAGTTTCTCACTTAATTGGCTTTTAGCAGAGAGCCCAGAACAGCTAACAGGTGCAAATAAGATACTTTGTAACAATTTTGAGACACAAAAACACAGTTTAGATAAGGAGAAATATTTTCAAACTTTCATAACCTGCCAAATTTTGTAAAACAAACATGGTAATTAGGGGGTGTGGCCACAGAAAGGGTGTGGTCAAAAAATTGCTGCGCTACGCTCAGGAAAAAAATTTTTGTCCCTCTTTTTACTTCCAAAATGTTGGGAGGTATGCAGAACACCTTACATTCCTTTTTATGGACCATGCCTACCAAATATATTTAAAGCATCAAGACATCTCATAATGATATAAACTGAATATATTTTGGAGACAAACTGCTCAGCATTATCTTTAACAAGCTGCAGTTGTTCAGTCTATGAAATCCTCCATGAGAGAATGATAATTCCCTCCATTTCAGGCATCTGTAACGAACAAGGAATGAAATACTCCATGCTTTCCCATTCTGCATGTGCACAGTTAAAATATAAAACATCATCCATATGTTTTTAGAATTGATTGGTTCCTTTATAATTATTGCTCTTCAGTAAAATAACCCCTGGAGGGGCAAACTGCAGCCGCCATGCATGAAGAACGTCTCTTCAATGCAGAACAAGCAAATATACAGAGCATAGGGAAACCCTGACCTGCACATTACTACTATGGGGTGTATTTATCATGCTGTGTAAAAAGAGTGGAGTGAAGCATTACCGGCGAGTAACCAGATTTCAACAGTTAGAAAACAAAAGCAGAGATCCGATTGGTTGCTATGAGCAATATCGCCGGTAATGTTTCACTCCACTTTTTACACAGCATGATAAATAGACCCCTATGTGTATTTTAGACACATAGGACAGTACAGGTATAGGATCCGTTACCTGGAAACTCGTTATCCAGAAAGCTCCGAATTAGAAACGGCCATCTCCCCATGACTCCATTATAATCTAATAATTCAGATCTTAAAAAATGTCCTGTTTCCTTGAAACAGTACCTTGTATTTATTCCCAACTAAGATATAATTAATCCTTATTGGATGCAAAACAATCCTATTGGGTTTAATTAATGTTTACTTGATGTTTTAGTAGACTTAAAGGAACAGTAACACCAAAAAAATCTAAGTGTTGTAAAGTAATGAAAATATCATGTACTGTTGCACTGCACTGCTAAAACTGATATATTTGCTTCAGAAACACTACTGTAGTTCATATAAATAAGCTGCTGTGTAGCAATGGTGGTAATTGAAAAAAGGCAATATGGCAGAGGATAAATAGTGGATAACATTATGTTCTACAGAGCTTATCTGCTATCTGCTGTGTAACTGGAGCCTTTTCTTCTTTGAATGGCTGCCCCCATGGCTACACAGAAGTTTATTTATATAAACTATAGTAGTATTTCTGAAGCAAACAGCAGTTTTACCAGTGCAGGGCAACACTGCAATATATTTGTATTACTTTAAAAAACTTGCAAAAAAGCTTTTTTGATGTTACTGTTCCTTTAAGGTATAGAGATCCAAATTACAGAAAGATCCTTTATCCGAAAAACCCGAGGTCCTGAGCAGTTTGGATAAAAGGGTCCATACCTGTGTTGTCTATGGCAGGGTTATTGTCTGGATTTTGTAGCCACAACAAGTAGTCCCATGTGTCATAGCCCTAAAGCTGGCCATAGACTCAAAGATCCGATCGTTTGGCGACATCGCCAAACGAGCGGATCTTTCCCCGATATGCCACTAACGACATGGCTATATCGGGGGGTAATTCGAATGTTCGGCCAAGGGGCTCAGACAGGTCGGTCAGGTTAAAATCAAATCTTCCAGATCAATATCGTGGCCAGATATCGATCGGGAAGACCCGTCAGAAGCCCCCATACACGGGCAGATAAGCTGTCAAATTGGTCTAAAGTCTAAGCGATTGCTATCGGCAGCTTTATCTGCCCGTGTATGGCCACCTTAAGACTCCTACTTGGCACAAATATTGACAGATTGCTGCAGATGCCTACATAGGATAGAACCTACTCTTCGTCCTTCAATGCTATTTCTAGCATTCCCTGCATAACAGATAGGTTCCTAATGTACATGAGTTAAAAAAACCAGGTATGACCACAATTAAGATTTTAAGTAGGTGATCCCATTTGTTTCCAAAGCAAGCAGGAAAAACGTGTACATGTGCTGTAATAACTGGAATGGCCGGCCTATTGTACCTCCTTTATCAATCAGTATGTTTGATGTATACAACCAACTATAGTATAGTTGGTGCAGATTATGACGACACATGATATTAATGTATTCTTTTAACACAAAGCTGGTTAACCATTACATAGGCTTGGTAAGGCTAAATCATACTAGAAACTATAAGGGGCATATTTATTATGCTGTGTAAAACTAATGCCTTGTAAATTATTGCATGGTGTGTGTAATTTACACCATGGAAACGGTGCTTTCCAGGGCCAGAACTAGGGGTAGGCAGAGAAGGCACATGCCTAAGCTGGGGGTGCCAGGCACGTACCTGCTCTGTAGCCTACCCCTTGTCCTGTCCTGTCCCGTCTCCCGACTATGTGTGTATGTGTGTATGTGTGTATGTGTGTGCCTAGGGTGCCTGGCCGGTCTGGCGTGGCTCTGTTGTTTCAGGGAAGGAGGTTTATTAAATTCTGATGCAAGTAGCACTGGTTTCTGAGCTGCCATGTACTAAATATCTGTATTAATTACTAATCAGCCTTATATTGTGACATTTATATTCTGTATATACAGTATATTGTGAGTGAATCCCTAAGCTCAGTAAGTGACAGCAGCACAGAGTGTATGCATTGAATAACCAGAAAAGAAGATGGGGAGCTACTGGGGCATCTTTGGAGACACAGATCTTTACTGCCAAAGGACCGTGGTTGCCTTGGGCTGGTACAGAACCCCAAAACACAATTTTAGCCTACTACTTTAGTTAAAAGGGGTGTTCACCTTTATGTTAACTTTTAGTATGATATTATAAGACATAGTTACATAGTTAAATTGGGTTGAAAAAAGACAAGGTCCATCAAGTTCAAACCCTCCAAATGAAAACCCAGCATCAATACACACACCCCTCCCTACTTTTAATTAAATTCTATATACCCATACCTATACTAATACTAACTATAGAGCTTAGTATCACAATAGCCTTTGATATTATGTCTGTCCAAAAAATCATCCAAGCCATTCTTAAAGGCATTAACTGAATCAGCCATCACAACATCACCCGGCAGTGCATTCCACAACCTCACTGTCCTGACTGTGAAGAACCACCTACGTTGCTTCAAATGAAAGTTCTTTTCTTCTAGTCTAAAGGGGTGGCCTCTGGTACGGTGATCCCCTTTATGGGTAAAAAGGTCCCCTGCTATTTGTCTATAATGTCCTCTAATGTACTTGTAAAGTGTAATCATGTCCCCTCGCAAGCGTCTTTTTTCCAGCGAAAACAACCCCCAACCCAAGACAGTTTGCAATTGGTTTATATTTTTTATTATTTGTAGTTTTTGAGTTATTTATCTTTTTATTCAGTAGCTCTCCAGATTGCAATTTCAAGAGTCTGGTTGCTGGGGTCCAAATTCCCTTTGTAAACATGCACTGATTTGAATAAGAGACTGAAATATGAATAGCAGAGGCTTGAATAGAAAGATGAGGAATAAAAATCAGAAATAACAAATGTGTAGCCTTACAGAGCATTTGTTTTATAGATGGGGTCAGTGACTCGCATTTGAAAGCTGGAAAGATTCCGAATAAAAAAGAAACTGATTAAAAAACTATAAAAAAAAAAACAATGAAAACCTATTGAAAAAAGTACTTAGAATTGTCCTTTCTATAACATACTAAAAGTTAACTTGAAGGTGAACTACCCCTTTAAACTTTAGTTCTTCTTCAAATGTATGGCCGGTCAGTTTTATATTATATTATTAATTACACAGCACTATTGTATATGCAGCACTGCACATTAAAATATATGTGTGTGTGTGTGCTCATACGTAACTCTGGTCAGGAAAAAAACACAAATACAATATAAATGTAACGATACTGCATAAAGAGTAAAGGTGATTTAATACAATCTAGTGGACTTTCATTAGATTTGAATTTTGTTGGCAGTGCAAAATCATGTTTTTCTTTAAAATCAGTTCTCACACATTAGTGATAGCCCTAAACAGTGGAGCCTGAAAATGCCTGCCTTTGCAAAAAGCTTTATCTCTTTCAGTGTCTAAGTAAACCCATTATACCTTAAGTCTGCTGAAGTCAGCACTGCCATATCATTACCTGGACGCAGTAACCCTTTCAGCACCAGAGTAGCACGTATATTAACTTATCAGCAGTTCTATGACATGGCCGAGGGGAGGTATTGAATGCCTGGCAAATTACGTACACTTTTTAAATCAACATCTTGAGTAGGGAGTTAATTTACTGCACTTCCAATGAGGATGGCCTTTAAGCACATTTAGATTGCAGTTATTGATCAGTATTTATCAGAAGGATAGCCATAATAACCTTAAAACATTTACAACTTTTCATGATTACTCGTTTTGATTTGTGTAGTCAGAATACACAGACTTTCATAAATAAGTGATTAATGCACAGCCCCTTTTCGGCCAGATATATTTTAACAAAGACAATGCAGCATGAAAATTGGATCTTGTGATATTTTTCATTACTTTTAATTAAAAATCTAATTTTAAAGGGACAATATATATATATATTTATTTACATTTTCTCTTTGTACTGTAATTCTTGCCGGTTTCCTAAATATTATGAAACTAGTGCTTTAGGCAGTTTGTGTATAACAATAGTGAAGCCCACGCATTATCCTTTGACTGTTTGAGCTTGTTCAAGACCAACAGGATATCCTTAGAAGGAAAATGTCTCTGTTGAGCAAAACATAAAGAAGAATGGTTAATAGACACTAGTTTCCTATATGGGTAGAGGAAGTCACATGCAGAACTGACAGGTTTCCTTTTCAAATCAGTATTGATAAAAGAGACCATTCCTACTGCATGGCTACCAAAGCCTGGATGTAAATGCCTACCATGCAATGGAGACATTAATTATATACAAGAGTACATGTATAAAGTCAATCGCAGTGATATGCAATACAATTATTGCTTAATAGGGCATCCTGAACTGTGTCATTGCACACTTACTTTGATAGAAAGGTGTATTTGCATGCATTTCTCAATGTTCTAATGTTTGTCTCAACAAAAGCCAGTGCTTTGAAAATCCAAAACACACAGACAAGTTTAGACAAACACAACAGCTGTTGACTATTATGACAATTAAAGAACAAATTCTTTGAATAAGTTTAGCGGTCAACGGGAATTAGAATACTCCTAATAGATCTGATCATCCAACGAAACCCCCATTTTAACATCACAATTTTTATGCGCAAGGCATTTGAGGCTATTTTGCTGCAAAAGATATTAACACAGATACACAAAGTCTTTACAGGGGGACTGGTGTTGCTGGTGAAAATTATCAGCAACAGCATTGCTGGTATAGAGAATTCTATTGCACTTTATGGCTACCGTCACAGTAGCATCAGTTAATAGTGCTGCTCCGGCAGAATTCTGCACTGAAATCAGTGTAAACAGTGTAATTTAGAAATAAAAACAACATCATAAAAATCATGACAGAATCCCTTTAATGATGCATCCTACTGAAAGCTAAACGCTGGTCTCACCTTTAATGATACATTTACATGAAAACGTTCAAATTATGTAGTCCTTGAACAGCTGTTAAACCACTTGACAAACTCCAAAAGAAATTCTTTATAGAAAATAAGTTTAGTTATTGAGAATTTTAGACTAGATAGATGGAATGAGTAACCATCATTATGCCTTTAACAAAAACAATATTGGAGAAAGGTTTATCTAACCAGTTGTTTTTTCCCGGCTTCCCCTGCATCAATAAATGCACTTGCGGGAGATTACCGTAATCAGATTGGGAGGGCACAATTGCGCAAATATGAATGGTGTAAATAGAAGCAGTGACTACATATATTTTGCACAACCACACGTGTGGCTATGTTCGTGAATGAGGCTATAATGTTGTGTGACCGGAATTTAGCTACAACTGTTTCCATAGCTCTAAAGCAATCAAAACAAATCATTGGGCAAATTTGCACATACCATAGTTAATAAGGGTTTGTGTCAGACTGTTTCAAAAACCTATTGCTGATTGATTGCTGTGAGCTACTGCACAGAAGCAAAATTGGCAAGTGTTAGTAAATACAGAGTGTCACAAACTTTTCACAGTAACAATTGTGTACGAACCAGCAGCCAGCCCTGCCTGCCTAGTGTGTTTACAACAATACTAGATAGGCGACAGATATAGATTCTCTTATGTTAACTTATTATTTTGAGAAGTCAAATTCCAAGTGCAGGGGTTCATCTGTCAATCTACCCACTTTTTACTGCGGTTGAGATACAATTTCAAAGGCACATTGACTTGCTAACCAGTATGAAACATGTAACCCAGCATAAAAAAATATCTCTGCAAACTTAAAATGAGAAAAAAAAGTTAAAATGGATTTTCAACCAAAAAGTGTTTTTGCATAATGTAAAAATGCAATTCCTGAAACTATGGATAACAACAGGTTTAAGGCAGACATCGATGCTAAAGAGAATTTAAACTGCAATGCATGTTAAGAGTTTTCAAAAGTAATCAAAATGATTCTATTTGAGTGGGAATGATCTGTATTACAGCTAACAATGGTCTCGGAGAGCATTCTTTTGTGTTTCACATACTAAGAGGGCAGCTTCCTGTTTTAGATATCTGATAAATTTGTGAAAGGAATTTGCTTCCTTTGGTCTTTTTTTAATTGCAAAGAGTAAATAAATTTTCATATCATGATAGTTACTGTTATGCTGAGGAAAACATAAAACTCAAGCACCAAGGGAAACTAATTTGTACACAGCAATAGCACAGCAATCACATGCACCGTCCTCCAGAAGCAACACAGAGAGTTGTATTGTCGACCTGACATTCTGATATGCAGATAACCTTCTGTTGTTACCCCTTTTAACTTTTAGGGTCAGGTCACACGAGCAGATTCAGGGAGATTAGTCGCCCCAGTGACAAATCTCCTCTTCTTCGGGGCGACAATCTTCCCAAACTGACTTCCCCCAGCCCTCCGCTGGCTAAAATGAAAATCGCCTGGGAGAATGCACACACGGCGCTTTGTTTTCCGAAGTCGCCCAAAGTTGCCAGACTCATATATTCAGCTCTACAGCAATACAGTCTGGCTGAAGCCTTATCAAACTACTTTATCAATTGCATTATTGATTTAATATAAATCAAGTATTTTGTTAGTGAAAGAGACTGGACAGAAATGAAACAATTCAACAGCCTTTTTAACCAGTTAAAGCAGATGGCATCATAAATGTGCTTAATCAGATTACTGGTCAGACTAGTCTTAAATTTCATTTAGTTTGGTGTGTTCACACCTAGGTATATCTTAGATTACTCTAAGGTGGAGGAAATGCAAACAGAATATCATACTTTTCTCTTGGAAAAGAAAACATTTTTACAGAACATAATTTCAGTGTTTGACTAGTTTAGAATGAAATAAATACCAAAAAACCTTCTTGAATAAAAAATGTAAAAATATAGTCCTGGGATCAACACTAACACTATTGTACAGCTCCTTATATATTCATAGAGAGTCAATAGATTCCCCTGTTCAAGCACCTCTTCTACAATGTAAGCCTTAAGGCTAGGGCCACATGGGTACAGAATTTCTGCCTTACCATGGGCAGAAGCCTGCTCTCTCTTTAACTTGGAGCAAACAGACATAAGATGGCCATACACGGAGAGATCCTTGAGGTGGGCAATGGGTAATGGGCGGTCGCATCACAGGACCGCATCAACGAACAGATTCTTAGTCGAAGTCAAAGCCGCACAAAATTTTCCGGCCAGCCCGATCAAAGAGCCGCCCGATATCCAAGTCTTCTGCCAATATCGGTCCGCTTGTCTTGCACCGAATATCGTACGAAAATTTGTTCCATACAATATTATTGGTGCATCTATGGCCACCTTTAGGGCTCTCTCCAGTTTCAGAATATTCAATCAATGCCCTAGATGGGGCATTGCAAAAGCTTTATAAAGATGCCCAAGTATACCATAATCCAACAAATCACTGAACAGATTAGCTTTAAATGCTATTAGTCCTGTGTACTACGATGTATTGCATGCATAGTACCACTAGTTCCTAGTTTCTTCTGCATTCAGGATTTTACTATACTCTCCTTAATGTAAATAACAAAAAGTGCTACATACAGCCTACCATCAGTCAAAACCATTGATAGGAGTATGTTCCTACGCTCATTACACACAATGCATCCATTTGTAATCAGTGGCAAGAGATTCAGTTTTATGAAGGCTGCTACTAATTAGTGGCAATCAAAATAGCCATAGCCCTGGGGTATATTCAGTATGTATTTTTATAAATCCCATATGCATAGCCTTGCTTTCCTGTACTCTGCTGCTTAGATTCCCAATTTACCAATGCTCCAATTTGACCAACTCCCCATAAATAAAATATACACTTTTATTTTTGAAATTCCATCACTAGATGTTTGGATCACTGGCAAAGAGACAAAACGAGGGCGTATCAAACACCCAAATCTCCCTGTAACTTCAGCCAGTACACACATTACATGTAATGATGCTGCCTTGAAGGAAAGGATAACAAGATATGTTGATCAAGGTGGACATCATTAGAAACTCACTATTTCATCCTCAACGCTATCAAGTTACCCAAGTCAAGGGTTCCATGGTCGCTGCTCAGAGCAATGGTTAACGAGTAACTAAACATATATCCCATATCAAGATACTTCAAGGTTATACTGGTGGAACAGACCAAGAGGGCTACTACAATGACATACAAATGTCCAACTCCAAACATACCTGGTGGTATATCTGCTGGAGTACCTACAACAACTCAAGCTCCAACTGTACCAGAGGATTCACAGACTGGAATAGGTCAATGTTATCCACAGAGAGCATTCAAAGAATACTAAGTCACCTTAAATACTTTGGGGCAGATTTATTAAGGGTCAAATTGAAAATTTGAATTCTAATTTTCGCCACCTAAAACATGCCGAATTACTGTTGAAGTTAATGGGAGAGGTCAAGTGATCAATTTGGAGATGTTTGCAGCCTTCCTCGAATAGAGTTTAATCAAATTCGATTTTCGAATTTTTGGGTTGTTTAAATTTGTTCGAGTTTTCGTCTATTTAGTTAATACATTTCAGTAAGTCGAATATCAAATTTATGGCGTTTAGGGGAGTTTTAAAAAACTCACATGAATTCGAAAGTCGACCCGTGATAAATGTGCCTCTTTGTCTTTCAGTAAAGCTCTATTGACTTTTCAAAAACAAGATGCCTTGCATTTACCGTCACGTTTTTAAAAGCCGACATTGTATAGGTCATGAATTACTGCACCCGGGCAAACTTTCTGCCTTTTATTACATGTGGGCAAAAAGAGTCTTTGACCAATACTGTACAGCAATGTAAAAGATGGGATAGAAGCTCACACATCTTTCCACAGCAATATGACATTTATTAGTCCATATTTTCATAAAAATACAAGAAAAAATTTTCATTATGCATTTTTATTTTGTACCCAGAGGATATGAAAAAAATGGAAAACAGCCACCAGGAAGTGCAAACATCTTCAGTGTAAGCAGAAACAGAACTTGACTGGAACACATGAATTCATTTTAGGTAGAGTATAATAGAATTTCCCACCAGGACCAGGAGGAGCTTCATCTGCACAGCACAGCACCTGATGTCAAAATAGGGGTATTTTTATTTATTTTTAAACCTACACAAAGGCCACATCATGGCTTTTCTTTTACAGACAATTCAGACTCACAGTGTTTTGTCTTGATGAGACAAAGTCAATAACAATTGCCCGTGGTTAAGGTCCATGCAGCCAATTAGTGCCTATAACCATCAGGCTTCTGTGTTTTGAGGGGATAATTGATTGTATGCTCTATAACCAAAAGTGATTGTTGCTGACATCACTGCCATTACCATTAAGTAAACCCATGAACTAGGCTACATAAAGGAATTCCTAACACAAATGCCTTCGAAAAACATTTTCTTATCCCTGTATATTACTCTACCCAGCTCTTTGCTTCTCTGTGCATTCATTTAATTGTTCCCCATTTAGATCAGGGGATTCCTCCTGCAAATGAAAGCACTATTAGTTTATCCCTTTTGGATTGCACATTCATTCCTGGTTCTGACTCTTAGGGCTCTTACTGACGAGCGGTTGTAGCTGCGCTCCCCTGCGTTCCGTTTTTCTGTGTTCAGCCGAAGGGGAGCGCAGGAATAGACGCATTACATTATTTCCAATGGGGCTGTACTCACATAGGTGCGTGCAGGCGCCGAACGCAGGAAAAATACAGCATGTTGCGTCTCAACCTGCTTTCGGCGCCTACACGCGCCTGTGTGAGTACAGCCCCATTGGAAAAAATGTAATACGTCTATTCCTGCGCTCCCCTGCGGCTGAACACAGAAAAGCGGAACGCAGGGGAGCTCAGCTACAACCGCTCGTCAGTAAGAGCCCTTAAAAAAATGTAGCTAAAGCCAGTTATTTTACCCTTTAGGTCTGCAGATCAGATGGTTTCTAGTACACAGTTTCAGCTGTCCCAACCAACATTGTAGAGAAAATGAACAGAGAGAGAAAACAGAGAAAGTGGAATAATCTTGCTTAAAATGTTGACAAATGCTAATAGAGTTAGAGTGACCAAAACTACATTATTAGCAAGTATGCTAACCTACAGCAAGTACTGATTCAGTGAAAAAAACAATGTCTGTGCTGTCTTAAAAGGAACAGTAACACTTAAAAATGAGTGTTTTCAAGTTATGAAAATATAATATATTGTGCTACACAAGTAAAACTGGCGTTTTAGCTTCAGAAACTACTATAGTATAAATAAATAAGCGGCTATTTAGGCATGGGGGAAACCAATCAAAGCTGTAAAAGGAGATACAGATAACAGATATGCTCTGTAGTATAGCGTTTCTTCAGAACGTACCTTATCTACTGTGTATCCTGTGCTGGAATGGCTGCCCCCTTGGCTATACAGCAGCTAGTTTATATAAACTATAGTAAAGTTTCTGAAGCAAACACATAAGTTTTACCAGTGCAGAGCAACATTTCATTATATTGTCATTCCTTTGAAACAGAAATTTTTTGTGGTTATGGATCCTTTAAAGACAATTTGATCACTGCTACAAGTAGCAGCAAGATAACATTAGGGCTGTGGCACATTGGGCGTTTTAGACTACACAGTTCAAAAAGCGAGCATAGTAACATCATAGCAAAACCCCACTGAAAGTTACCAGAGAAGTTGATTCAGTGCAGCTTTGGTCTGCTCCAGACAATTGGATTTCTAGTCCCTGTGCTACTAAAGTACAATTTCCACATAACACGTAGCACTGCATTTCTACAGATATTCAATTCTTTATATTCCATTTTAACTGCAACTAGATTCAACAAAATTGTGACATACTTATTAATAACAGTGTACCTGACAAATGCGATGCATGTAAAAATGTATGTAAAGCATAAAATGCCCGAACGCAAAAATCAGCTGGAGGGAAGACAATAAAGAAGTCCTTCTTAAATGCCGTCCGTGCACCTCTATGTTCTCCTTTCTTTGATGATCTCTATGCCAAGTCTTGGTCACAAGCAGCGCGATCATCATTCACATCGAAAGTGACCCAGCATACATGAAGCATTGTAGGGAGAATGGAGAGGTGGCGCATGACTGGCTATACAAAGGAATGGAAAAATTATGTGAATCATTTATTATTACATAAAACAGTGGCATATACAGAAATGAGACTTAGCTGGCCACACACACGCACATGCTGAAGGATGGAATATACTATGAATCTCGCCAATGGGCAAATTCATCCCATAACTTGGCAGAAACATTATTTGAGCTTATACAAGTCACCCAGTTACCCATTAAAGTGGGGCCAACATCGGTTGGTTTTACATTTTAGCCATTCAATTCTGGTCAAATTAAGGTTTAACTGCGGGAAATGTCTAGAAATGTGGTTGTAGCTTTGATTTTCTATTCACAAAGCTTGCCATTTACATTTTGTATTGATATTCTTAATAAACAAGCAAATGTTTGTGTGGTCTATAAAATTTTCTTTGGCCCATCCCAAGCCTGGAAAAATGTTTCAATGACTTACTCATGTGACATCATAATTTTATTATCAGGGCTATGGTACCTCCTACTCCTCTGTTTTTAAACGAACAGTAACACCGAAAACCAAAAATGTATCAAAGTAATTAAAATATAATGCACTATTGCTCTGCACTGTTAAAAACTGTGTGTTTGCTTTAGAAACACTACTATAGTTTATATAAATAAACTGCTGTGTAGCAATGGGGGCAGACCTTCAAACTGCTGGGGAAAAAAGGCACAGTTTGCATAGCAGATAAATAAAACACCATTGTATTGGAGAGGGCTTATCTGTTATGTGCTATGTAACCTGTGCGTTTTCTCCTTTTTTTCCAGCTTGAATGGCTGCCCCCATGGCTACACTGTATCTTGTTTAAATAAACTATACTAGTCTTTCTGAAGCAAACACACAGCATGATAACAGTATATTATATGTTAATTACTTTAGAACACTCATTTTTTGGTGTTACTGTTCCTACTGTAATTTCCATGTTGACTGAAAGAAGCTAAGTACACAACATGCAAGGCATTTTATCACTGCCAAAGCTCAAAAATATAAACCATATCCTTTGGTAACTTAAAAAAAATATCAAGCTAAACTACATAGACCAAACAAAACTTGAAAGCCCAAAACAACTTATATATTAATTGAACCTGGCATATAGCTGTAGAATTGCTGTTAAATACAATCCATAATTAAATAATGTATTAAAGTAAGAATTGCTTCTGCCATATCCTACTTCATAGAAGCGCTTAAAAATGATTTGATTTTTTTCAGTACTTGTATTTTATGTTATAAGGAGATGGTGCATTTTCTGCGACTCCGGCTCCAGATACCCCAAATTGCTACCGACTCCACAGCTCTGTTTATTTTAATATAGTCTTGGGATATGCTGGTTTATCACATGATGTGCCCATAGTACAGTAACATTTATTTTTACGAATGTTAAAGCAGAATAGTGTCTGCATAGGTCACTTGGGAAACAATGCTTGCAGCAAGCCCCACAGTTGTCTCATGCATCTGGTTGCATCTCAATTAAAAGACAAAGGGAACTCTGCAAGGCACTTCAGCAGAGTTTCCCATGAGCTGCATGAGAATTTGCCTCCTGGCCCTGGGCACCCAGCTTGGGTGACTGGCATAATAGTAGAATCAATGAGACCCCTACTGCCTGCACTCTAGCTGAGTGCAGAGGGGGTACTGGTAAAATAAAGTATATTATAATATATATGTATTTATATTTTCTCACATTCCTGTTAAACCCAAAAGAGGCAGAAACCAGAGTACATGCTCACTGCATGGAGATTATACAGGTATTGCATGTCCCCTTTCTGTAATTTGGATCTTTATTCCTCAAGTCTACTAAAGCCTGTAAAACATTAAATAACCCCAATAGGTTTGCTTTGCTTCCAATAAGGATTAATTATATCTTAGTTTGGATCAAGCACAAGGTACTATTTTATTATTACAGAGAAAAAGAAAATCTTTTTAATCATTTTTAAAAATGTGGATTATTTCGATAAAATGGATACATTCTGAGCTTTCTGGATAACTGATCCCACAGCTATATATCAGATAAGAAATGTGGAAGTACATTGCACTATTTTATGTTTCCTAAAACAAAAGGTTTACATAGGTTCTCAAATCTATAGTGCTTCAGCTGCTAAACTACAGCTTCCCTGTGTAGAAATACGGGAGGATAACCGGAACACTTTTATGCTTTCCAGGAATTAATGTTGGCTTATTCAAACAAACATTGCACAGCACATATGTATTTTCCTCCCAATATCAAACCATACAGAAAGTCTGAAAAAGGAATAATAAAGTGTAGCAATCACAAAAACGACAACAGGTATACGATTATTTTCCATCAACCCATCCCACCCTCATTCAGAGCTAATAATCTGCCAATTAATTCTAATAGCTGAAAGAAAGATGATTCCATCAGTTACATCAGAGTTACATTGTACAGAAATGCTATTTTAAAATGCACTCCTCTTGGTCCAGTAACCCTATATGGTAAATACAATGGCCTGTCTGTATGGAACGTAACAGGAAGCAGAAACCCTCTACAACAGGCGTCCAATATGCTCTGTTTTCTAGCAAATATACTCGGTGATATATCCTGCTACTTCCATTAAATATTTACATACATTTAATTGCCCACTATAAGGGAAGAGGTAACTGCAGGGTTGATCCTGTTTTCCTTCACAGACAGATCACACAAACTGGCAGTTGCACATCTTGGAAGGCTGGCAGAAAGCCAGTACTAAACTATTAAAAATTGCATCTAACTTTATAATACCTTATATGAGAGAGTGCAACTTGGTTCTAGTATTTTATACTAAGAGCCTCTATCTACCCTTGAGAATACACAATGCTGCAAACACCTGAGCACATCACATTATCTGCTCACTTTTGCCTCACTGAAAAGCGTTCTGACAGAAACAGCTGTCATCTGCCATGGATACCCTCTGCTGCAGTTTGTGTTGATTTCACATTGGTGGATTCTAGAACATATCTAGATATCATGTCATAGGATTTAAACAGAATACCATATTTCTTAAATACATTCTACAGATAACCTGTTTTATAAAAAAAAAAAAAAGATTCAAAATAAATAATAGTAATAATGGTTATTAAGGTCACCCCATTCATCCCATTCCCATAATCATCCCATTAACCGCCTGTAAAATGGATGAATAAAAAAAAAAAAAAATAGGAAAGAATATTTAATGGGATTCAGCACTAATTTTCTCCCTTTCTTCTACAATCTGTTACGTAACAAAATGCTTATGATGTTCCTTGTAGAAAGGCAGACATTCAGGAGCTTTATTTCTAAGCATTGTGACATATTCTGCATTACAAGAAGGCAGAGTTTATTTTCCTTCTAGGAAGGACAAAGGTTATCAAAAAAATCTAAGAATCTAAAAAGAGATATTGTTGGCATAACGAAAAGGTACTAATTTAATCTTTTAGCATTTACCATAATGCCTTCCTTGTCTCAGGCAGCTAAGTGAATTACTCACAGCACATATACGCATGTGTATACAAAGCTCAACAGACACCTACTCAATCTGATTAAAACACGGTTTAACAAGTATTTTAAATTAACAGATGTATTTTACAAACAGTCCCAGAACCATAATGTGATCAGAGTTTACAAAGAAAAAGAGGTTCCTTATTTTATGTTAAGATCTACAGAAAGTGATTCTTATTTGCAACGGTGACAATACTCAGCCCTTTTGTTGCCAAGACCCAGCACACAAACTGAATTATAGTGAAGGTTCCACTTCAAGGAGAAACAGAAATGCTGACAATCTGCTTTATCTGGGATGCTTTGGCTTTAATTTGAGGAATGCAGAAGTAACTGATAGCTGGAAAAGCAATAATTGTCGTAGGCATATGCTTCTATCCAAGGACAAAAGGGTAACCAAAACACCAAACAGTAAAATGGTTTAATAAACCACCAAAATATCACCAAAAAAGAAAAAGGCAAACAAAAGCTGATTATTTACTCAGTACAACTGTCACATTAGCTTTTGTTTTTGCTACAGAAATAAATCACTCACTTTTTTTTTTTTAAAGTATGTAAGTCATTTTACAGGATTGAAGTTATAGCTGTACTAGTTTAATATAGTTAAAGGATCATACTAATGAGTGACTTATTGGTGAGGGAGTAACTTTGGGAAGCAGAAGTCCTTTGACCTGAACAACAGAGTGTTTCTGTCCACAGCCTGCCCTAAAAAACGAAATGTTATTCACAATGAAAATATCACTAAGTGCTACAGTCGAAATACACAAAACTGACCCCAATGATCATCACTGGGCTAGTTTAGGATTAGCTGATCTGTGGCAATCCCAGTGTTAAAACTATAATTCCCAAAATGTTCAGGGCAGGGGAACGGGTGAAGTGTTTTGTTTTAATAAAAGGTGGGTGCTGGGAGCTTAAAATAAACAACTGCTGGCCAAAGGTTTTTTAGCCATGAACTAGCTGTTCTTTTGCTATCAGAAATGTAGCAAGGCTTAGTCGTAAGAATGTATCTTGTAAAAACTGGAATTTCAAATAAACTGATTCATTATGTTAAAACTAGTTTTAATTGAAATAAGGAAGCTGAAAATGTGCCTCCTCTTTTTAGGCAATATAATTAAAAGGGAAACACGCCCTACTTATAAACAGGGATCATCCACCATTTACTGTTCCTAATATAGAATGAAATGCATAGCTTTAGCGGATCTTAATCTCTGCACAGAATACTCCTTTCTCTTCCTTTGCACATCAGAGGGAGTAACAATATTGCTTTGTTTACATGCAGGCATTCATTACAAGCAGCAATGTAAACTACAGGTATGCAGTTTATTGTCTAGTTGAGAGCATTCATAGGCAATAGTTATAAATAGCATACAATTCCCCTGAAAGTTTTACAGCAACTAATGAGCTGCAAAAAATGGTTGCAAGGGGCTGCTGCTCGATAGGTGCCACAAGGAGGAAAACCCCACACAAACTTGAACCTAGCTTTAAAACTAATTTTTAAGAATGGTATAATGCAAGCAATCAGTAGGAAACAGGAAGTTTTAAATAAAAGAATAATCATATATGGCAGATATATTTTTAAACATATGTATTTCGGTAGAGTCCCGCAAGAACAGCAGATTTAGGATATCTTTGCTATAAAATAGATGATAAAATAATATACATCGCATGCATCCTATTACGTTTACAATCATCCCACTAGACTCTCCCCACAAATCAGAAATGTGGGTCCAATTAAATATTATTATACTGCTTCTTAGCAGAATGCAGCTGTTCTCAATCCACTATTCTTCACAGCCAAATTATAGACTTGGTATAACAATACACCCATTCGCAAATAGGGAAACAGTGTTTGCTTGATCACTGGGTACTTTAACATATGATGCAATGGTTCTGCCGTACACGGCCTTTACAAAGCTGATTTTACATTTAAAATCCTTTCACACCAATAACATTGCTCTCAGAAGCATGACTTTTCAGCGGGTAACAGGATTTGCATTAAAGCCTAGAGGTTAAATGCATTAACTTTCCAAATTACTACAGTAGAACCCCCATTTTACATCCCCTGATTTTAAGTTTTCCCTTATTTTACATTGTTGTTTTGTCATCCCCCCTAAATATTATGCATAATACATTTCCCTGATTTTACACCATTTCTGGTCCCCAGAAAACTGTAAAATGGGGCTTCTACTGTATAAAAGCACAATCTACAGATGTCCTGAAGCTTAGAAAAAATTGTGCAATCTGTCTACATTGCACACACAGCATCAGAACGGGTATATTTTTTTAAGCAACCACAGCTTATTTTTGAAATACTGAAAAGGCTTATAAGAGAGTACTACTCTCCAACCTATTACCATGATGTGGTGGAGTTATACAGTATACTAATTACATGTGTAAAGAACAGAGGGAAGAAACTCATACAAACAATATTTGAAGTCCTTGACCCATCTGGGACCATAACATTCCATCAGAGTACCACAACCAATCTGCAACATACTGTGTTTTATTCATAAGAGGAGGGATTTCCTAAAACCAAGTGATCAACTTTTAATGTAGTATCTCGGAGTTGTGAATCCTTATTTAACTCTACACTAGACTACACTATATTTAAAAAAGTAATTCATAACTGATCATTACAGAATCATGACTAGTAAGCATGCCTGCTTAAAGTAGACTCCCCCACTCAACACACACCTGATCATTAAAGTCCTCAGAACAAACATTTGTCAAGGGCAATTTGCCCACACACATTGCTGACTAAACTGATCTGTTAGGGCTGGGACACACTGGGCGATTTGGGGAGATTTAGTCGCCTGGCGACTAATCGCCGCGACTTTTCTCCCCGAATGCCTCCCCTCGCTCTGCGCCTGGCTAAAATGAAAAATCGCCTGCGCTAAAAACACGCGGCGATTCGTTTTCCGAAATCGCCCGAAGTTGCCTCACGAGGAAACTTCGGGCGACTTCGGAAAACGAATCGCCGCGTGTGATTAGCGCAGGCGATTTTTCATTTTAGCCAGGCGCAGAGCGAGGGGAGGCATTCGGGGAAGATTGGTCATGGAAAGTCGCAGCGATTAGTCGCCAGGCGACTAAATCTCCCCAAATCGCCCAGTGTGTCCCTACCCTTAATGAATTGAACTGATCTTATTATGCTCCTGATAAGATTGCAAGGGAAGTGCAAAAAAAAATGTAGGTCCTTAAATGAACCCCTAGAAGTGTCAATGGTGGCTCCTGTACTTGCCATATATTCTTTTTGAACTATACTGAATGTATCATTCTAAACTGTGAATGATTTCTGATCTTATCAAAGCCTGATAGGCATTCATAATGAAGTCTCTGCATGCTAATGAGCTGAAATAAGTTGGATGTAATGTAATGGGTAAAACAACATCATGTGCATCCCTTCAAAATACAAATCAAAAAGTTAATTTTTATAAATTGGTATGACACATGGGCAAAGTCACCTGAACTACAACATTGTTTAAAGGTTTGCATTTAGTATCCAATGAGTGACTGTGAATAAAGGAATAGGCACTATTTATATATTACACACACACAAACACATACGTCAACTTGCCAGAAACATCTGACACCCAATACATTTGGTCTCAACTCAAATGGCAGGCACTGGAAAAACAAACCTAAGAACTCTAGTCAGGTAACAAGTAGTACTGCTCGGCTTAATAGACATTGTGCATTATGCAAACTGAAGTATAAACAAAGAAACACTAACACAGTTTTGTACATAAGCAACAGGTCTGTGCTGTACTCAGTTTAATCAAAAGCTACATTAGAACAATGTGGTGGAATGATCATTTCTATATAATAATCCTATTTTGCAAATCATTTTATCTGTAATCAGAATAAAACAGACATGTGCACTCCTTTGATCCTTTATATTCCAACTAAAACACCTTGGATGCACTTAATGCAGGGGCCCTTTTACACCCTGCCCCCCCAAGAGGTGGCTGGAAAAACAAGAGACACATGACAGTTCCCCTTAGGAATGACATGAGTAATAAAACATAAAAAAACAAAAAAATAAAAAAAACACACAAGCTACCAAACTTGACAGCTTTGAAAGCTGTAGCATCCCTTTTCTATACTAATATACGGGAATAACTCACTTGCCAAATTGGATGCATTGAGTAAATATTCTAATCCTCTGATTGGTTCTAGTCCTGCCCACTTTAAAGTTGCAGCTATACAAACAAAAGAGGGATTACAATAGGCAATCACACCCCAGTGAAAGCCCCTAAAACTGAATGCATGCATCAAGATAAAAAAAGGCTTACTTATGTACATTCCAGCATTATTTTCAATCATGTAGTTGTGTATTTTAAAGAATGCAGTCCATAAAACTTGCTTGCCCAACATACTGTGACTGAAATACTACCAATACCCAAATGTGGAGCTTTTCTTTTCTTTACATTCCTTTCAATCAAGTGTTTCCCTAACATTTTTCTGTCCCTTGCAAAGACTTCAAGACGTTTGATGTTCTGCCAGGCTGTGTATGTACTGAGGGATGAAGAAATCAGGATGAATGCATTCCTACCATAACCACTGTAGATAGACCCCAACAAACAATGGCACCAACACCTAATGCATAACCAATTCTAAATATATTGAACAGGATGAGGTTTATCAAAGCACATTAAAAATGTAGTGTTTATAATAATGTAATAGGAACAAAATGTAAAGATGTGCTTTAGGAGAAGCAGAAACAATGTATTCATACACCGTATAAATAGCAGGACTGCTTGTTGTAACCAAACTATTTAGAAAATATATATATACACATTGTATCTTTAATGTAGGAAAATCTAATGGCAACAGTAAATGTGTTTTGAATGGATTATGCTACAAGTAGAATATAAAATCCAACCACCTTTGAAGTAGAGAGGATTGTCCAGCGGTAATACCAAGAGAGTGGTAGGCTCTAATGTGCATTCCATAGGGTCTTTACTAGCTCGGACTCACAGTCAGAAAGCCAGAAAGGGAAATTGGAATGCTGCTTATTAAATACATCACTGAGCAGCACAATGCACAATAACGGTAATTTTTACCCTCCTGTGTGTGCGGAATTGCACATTTTGCTCACTGGATTAACTTCCAAAAGACAGTTAATTGAGTCCAGTCCTTAGTGATGATCAATATATACACCACCACCAATTCCTATTATTATTCAAGGTGACAACATTTTCTGCAGCACTGCACACAATATATAGTAACACACATCCATAGAGTTAAGTGTATATATATATATATATATATATATATATATATATATATATATATATATATATATATATATATATATATATATATATATATATATATATATATATATATCCAGCCTAACTGCTAGTTGGGCATATAAAGTGACAAAATGGGATCTTGAAGGAACAACAAAGGTGACTGTTGTACAATTCCCACAGAGATTTTCCTAGATTGCAAGTTTCATACACCAATATAAAAAATAATTGTTTAAAAGGAAATATTAAGTTGCACACATGATAAAGGAACCATGCAACAGATGAGCAGAGAATGAGTGCAGCATGGTTACAGCCCACACACAGAAAGCAAAAAAAGGTCTTTTACAAATGCAAATGTTTGAAATCAGCTTTCTAAGTTGCATTAAATTTGGTTAATTACAGTCTGCTGCTAATTTTAAGAGCATTGTTAGCATTCTGTTCCATGTAAAATATTGCTTAAATATTAATTTGTGAGAAAATATATATTACTATATTTAACATACAACTATTTATTATGTAACCTTAGCAAACAACCATTTCTTATGTAACCTTTGTAAACAACTATTTCTTATGTAACTGTAACATGATAAATAGCTGAATGAAAACCATAAAAAAAGGAGGGTGATTTAGACAAGCTGTTTGCCGACAGTGGGGCTCATTTATCAACACTGGGCAAATTTGCCCATGGGCTGTTACCTATAGCAACCAATCAGTGATTAGCTTTTTAAAGCCAGCTGCAAGAAGAACAATGAATGCAGCAATCTGATTGGTTGCTATAGGTAACAGCCCATGGGCAAATTTGCCCAGAATCGATAAATGTACCCCAATGTCTTGAGATCTACTGATCACCAACTAAAGGTCTACTGGTAGATCCCGATTTACCTTTTGGGCACACCTGCTGTAAAATCTGCACATTTATTGAAATCTCTCAGCCCAAATGATCCACCCAAGCGCTGGGTCAAATTGGGCTTATCCCACTGCTGCCCATCATACTGGGGCCTATGGAGACCTGTCAGACGAGAACTACATCAATGTGCCAATATGGTCCTCGCTCAAAGGAATTTTCAAACACACCTGATAGAGATTACCAATATGCCACCAGATTTTGGTTGGAAGGCCCAACCCCAGGACGCCATACATAGGCAAATAAACAACCAAGTCAGTATATCCAATATAAGTAATTATAAAACCAATTATAAAAAATGATTATAACCAAGTCAGTAGCTATTATCAGCCTTTAGGGAAAACAGTTATGGTAGGTATGTGTCAAACACCGCAATATATCAGGAGGATCTAGTCACCAATGTAATCTTGCTCAACGGCAAAGCAAAGTTTCCAGCATCCACCTCAACTGAAGGAATAAATCTGAGTCAAGAGAAATTTTACTAAATCTAAAGTTTAGAATCCTTTCTACTGCTGCCCTAAATGTTTTAGGAAATACTAAAGCTAATGCCCCCACTGGCCTTATTGTGTTTCACCCACTGTTTAAATCCCCAATTTGAAACAATTTGCTACACAACAGTAATAAAAGACCCATACGGCACACAGAAGTTCCTACCTAAGCACTTATCACTGATTCATAAAGAACATTTTTATTAAATCTCCTTTTGCTGATGTGTGCAACAAGTAAGGACTGCCCCCTGACCAGGAAGTGAGCCATACAAAGACAGACATGTCCCCACGTTGCTTACATTAAACAGAAGGTATTCAGTGTCTGGGCATGGGATATGAACAAAATATCTATTTTTAACATTCCCCTTTCACTAGGGTAAGTGTATTACACACTCACAATAAAATAAATCAGGTCACCAAACTGAACAGTGTTAAACGCCAAACCTACAGAACAAAAGCAGACAAAAATACTAAAAGTTAAACTCATTACAACCATGCTGTTCATAGAAGATAAATTCTGCAGACCTATAGCATCCAACTTTAAATGCATTGCTTTGAAAGCACCTGAAAATGTGATTAATCTCTAGTGTTTGCCAGTATCGTGGTTATGAAAGGTCAGCTCATAACAAAAGCAACATTAATGCAAGTGATGTCAAATGATTCAGTCAATGATTGTACAGCACAGCTCCACATCTCTGATCTTGATACACAAAATCCCTAGTACTATGCATTTTTACAAAGGTCATTATGACCCAGGTTCCCTGGTAGATGCCAAACTATTCTTTATTGTAAGGAGAGGAAGGATATATGCAACACACACACACACACACACACACTGTAAACAAAACTGTTTGAGAGACTTGCTTAAGAACAATAAGTTTAATAATCACCGGCTGCTACCCGTTAAAACCTCCTAGATCTGTACCTCTTGAATTGCTGGCACACGGTCAATATGCTAATAACAAATCGGACATTGGCTTCTGTTAAATTATGGAGTACTTAATTGGGAAAGTGGGCCCAACAGAAACACACATGATAAAGTCTCGTAATCATAACGAAGATCATTCAAGATGGCTATGGCCATTACCCTTGGGAAGCTAAAGCGGTCTCCTTGAATTGCTGAAGTGCACCGCTAATTACACCACCGGGGGCCACAACTCCAAGAACAAAATGAAAACTAAAAATATCTGCATTTCCCCTGCAAAAACTAATGTGTGAAACATTTATCATAGCAAACAAAACAATGTGTGTATTGGACTGTTGTGAAGCACAGCCTATAAAAAGAATAATACTCTGTAATTGGGATTATGCAATACTAAAGTATGCAAAACAGACACTCTGGCCAAAGTTCCACTATGCAAAACCTGTATTTGTGGCAGTTTCCCTACAAAGCCTTTATTACAAGCTGAGAATATTAGTGTGTGAGTGTATGTGCTTGAGGAAATATGCTGAGGGCGGCAGGCAGTATCCATGTCACTTGAAGAAACACAAGCAGGCAGTTGGATCGCTGCAGCAAATATTTGGGCTATTGTAAACAACTTCAACCTGTGGCTTTCCAGCTGCTGCTGAACTACAACCTTTACTCCTCCCCCCCAAATAAAAGGGCTATAGTTTAGCAACAGCTGGAGAGCCACAGGTTGAAGATGGACGATTTTCTAGCTACTCCGAGGAAATGAATTATTAATGAGCCACTGGCTCTTTCAGTTACTGAGCATTCCAAAGATTAGGCTTCTTTTCATAGGCAAGGGAGGAGAAAATGATCAAGTTGCACCACTAAATAGGTGATCCAACAGGAGATTTCAAAGAAAAGCCCCTGGAGCACTTATCATAGACAGCAAACACAGAGGAGACAGGCAGAGAGGAGTGTTCTTTCTTTCAGTTAGGGACATAAAAAAAATAAAAGAGCTATGTGCCACCCTTCCCCATTGTTGTATCAACTTGATATGGTTTCTGTGACATGCGCCCTGCCATGGAAAGTCTACAGCCAACAAAGTTTGATGGGCAGCTTATTTTTATTTGGGGAGAGGAGGGGGCCTCGGCACAATGTCCATTTTGGAGCAATACAGTGGCCCTTTATAAAACTATACCAAAATACACTGGTGAGTGTTGCCCTCCTCCCACGGATTTCACTGGAGCCCCAAGACTGCCACGCCTTGCACGCACCCCCGTATAGAACAAAACATAAACTCGCCCAAGCCTCTTACCTTATTTTTTCCCCAAATCACTGCGCGTCGGAAAACACCATTCCAATGCCACTACTTTAAGCTTCAACAACACCCACGCCTTTAATCTCTCGACTGCCCAAAGATCCTTCGATATTGGGTATGATATATATATATAACCCAAAAAAAAATGGGTCTGAATTGGGTTTTGTTTCTCAGCTGGGAGACAACCACGGTGGATTAATGGGCAATGCCCTGGCGTATGAATTCCTGAGTGGATTTGGCTTTGTTGGGGGTTCCAAGTTGGGCTCTGCTTGTTTGCCTTACTCTTGCTTGTGCTGTTACAGTATACTGGCTGACGTCCTCACAGGCAGCGCTGCACAAGGCGGGGAGGAGCTACTAAGTCTGGGCCCGGCTGCTTAGGGACGCCCTTCCCGAAGCTCCGCCTCCTCTCATAGACTCAGCGCAAAGCTGGCTGCGCAGCAATAACTACCGGGCTCCCTATAGCAAGCCAGGTGCTGCTCGAGCAAGCGCAGAACTAATACTTATTACACACCATGTAATCTCTATTACCAATAAAAGCTAATACTTACTACATGTAACCTCTATGACCAATATAAATGTGTCAACGCAAAGTACAACGTTCCTAATCGACGCGCACAGTCACAATCTGCTGTCTGTGAGGTGGAATTTACCAACGACTGTAATGGGAAACGTTGACTTTTTGGAAAGTTTACATTTGTAATGCGACTCGTGTACATACTCTTTCCATTTATTTTTGTCATTTTATACAGTTATTTTGTGTAATATATACATTAAATACGTTCAAGGTGTTGGTTTTTCCTTTATGTTCATGTGGAGCAATATGAAATGGCTTCCTCCCCCTCTCTCCCATATTGTGCGCTTGTCCTACCTACAACATACATAGAAAGTCTTATGAAAAGTACAGAAAGGGGCGGGGCGAGCATAAGAGAGACTGGGGGAGAAGCACAGGCGGGTGGGGGGAATAATGGAGGCTCTCTCTTCGCCTACCCGTTTCCCAACACAATAAGCTTCTCATTCAGAGACAGGCCATTAGGGGGTGGGCATACAGATAATCCAGCCATAAGGAGATAGGTTCAAGCTGAGTTTGGGGAAAGTATTTGGGAGTTGTAATGACAGGTATTGCTGAAGGGAAAGACGACTGGCACAGGGCTGTGTGGCAAAACAAGTGGCCTGCTGCTTAGTTTCCTTCACTCTTTGTTGCAGCCTGCAACCCTCAGTCAGCAACTCAACTACAACTCCCAGCATCCTTCCACAGCCTGACCATGCATTCTATTTGCTTTTAGGCCTCATTATTATACTAAAACCTTTGCCAGAGTGGACGTCATATCCGAGTGAATGATATAGTTGCATCAAAGAACTCTATTGGAACTTAAAAGTGCTTTAGCTATACCTGACTGTACTTAAAATTCCAATTCTCATTATTAATAGTAACAATATTAACCGGCTCCCATTGTTAGGCCAAGGAAAGAAATACCAAAAGTGGCATTAAGTTGAATTTCTTGTTAAATTTGAGTAAAATATTCATTTACACCAGGAAATAATTCAGCAACAAATTCAGAATCATACAAATGCCACATTAAAGTTAAAATGTTTTTAATACAAAACTTCGGTAGTAACACAGTTTCACAAGTTTAACGTCCCCTTTTTGAAACGGTTGTTAGTGCCGGCAAATATCATTAACAACAACAACAAGCAGCTACAAATTGGTATAAGTTCTGACCAACATATAAGTCAATTTACAGCCAAAGCATACGACATTGCACAGTCACAAGACTTTGTGAATTTGATATTTTTTAATGACAATATAAAGCCAAAATATTTCTCCGGTTTGGTTTACTCCCCCACCCACCCAAGTTATTCTGTTTAGCTCTACTGATTTCTACGTTTGTAGCGTGAACAAGACTGAATTGGTGTATCCTGCCAGGATCTTACAGCCTGGCCCTAAATACCCCTCCCCACCTATAATTAGGGCAGCCGCAAGTGTCAATCTGGAGAAGGAAAGGCACTAACAGTGGAAAGAATTTTTTTCCCCTTTTCAAAAGCACCAATACACTTGGTTAGGCTGTTTACAATAAAGTAAACCATTATGAAAGGGTTACATATTTCAAGCAAAGTTGGGGGTTGGGGGGATAAGCCTTGCATAAAACACAGTTTGTACTCATGACACAACATTCCACTGCCTGAATGTGTGCATTTCACTAATGATCATGGAGGCACTTCCATTCTGATAGACTAGTGCATTTACAGACAAGCATTTGAAGCTGCACTCCGATGCGTTCCGTTTTTATGCGTTCAGCCGTAGTGGAGCGCAGGAGTAGGCACATTCAGTTCAGAAAAATTTAGCATGTTGCGTCTCATCCTGCTTTCAACGCCTACATGCGCCTATGTGAGTACAGCCCCATTGAAAAAAACTGAATGCGTCTACTCCTGCGTTCCCCTGCAGCTGAACGCATAAAAACGGAACGCAGGGGAGAGCAATTCAAACGCTCGTCTGCAAGAGCCCTGAAACAACTTGCAACTGGAAAACATATGACCACGCCACCCCATTAGAATGTTAATTTGAACCCCCTTGCCTTTCTCCAAGTTATAGAAGGAATTGTATAACCTATAGTGAATAAAGTACCCCCTCTTGTAAATTATACGGATATTATAAGTTACCGAGGAGTTTCATGCCCATTTGGCTGCGTGTTTTTCTACAGGTTATGGAATTCCGAGGTAACTTCTAATATCCTCATATTTTGCAACTGGGGGTACTTTATTTATTATAATACACACATTTCAGTGAGTCATGTGAGAGAAATTACATCAGAACTCACTATTTATAACTGATGACATCAGAACTCACTGTTTATAAGGATATAATATTCATGGCTTTTGTTTATTATATATATATATATATATATATATATATATATATATATATATATATATATATATATAATGTATTTATTTATTTTTTTAACAAATGCATACATTTCATTAGGTCATTTGACCAATAACATACCCCATTATAACAAATGACATCACTCAGCAATGTTTCTAATAATAAATTCATAGATCTTGAGTATTATATTGCAAATAAATATCAGAGAAGACAAGACAGCTTTACCAGGTAGGGCTGCTCAAAATAGCGCAATAGTGAATTTTATGGCAACTCCCTGGGAATGTTTATTCACACCCCACTGCATATTTCAGTTAAGTTTGTGTGTGCCCTGCCTGCTTCTCTTTGTGTATAATAGAGGAGAGGGTGTATGTGCAATGAGCCTTCTATGATACAGGCAGAAGTACAAGTAAATACAGTGAGCTTTTGCTTCACAGGTTGGAAGGCTGGGGAAAAACACAGTGTGAAGTAACAATAAGCTGCCAGGGATTGGTGTGATACCTTGTCCCTCTTCCCAAGAGGAGGGGATAAGCAAATCGCAGCTACTTTGCATCTCTGTGTAATTCTTTTATGCACTCAGCTATAAAATCCATTTGACCTTCTATAACTTTGCCCCTTACACCCATAACAAGCGGGTGCCCCACCTGCATTGGCAACAACAAACACAAACATGAATTTGATAGATTCTTTTGTCTCTCCTGTGGCTGCAGGAAAGAGTCGATTGCAGCAATGAGAAGTGGGGGGATGGGACATGGAAAGGAGTTGTGCCTCTGCCTAAAAAGGGACTTTGACCTTATATTGATCCCAAAAAGATGTCTGAATTAAGCAAGGAAAAAGGACAACCGTTTTCACACGTCAATCCATAACTACCTGGCAGTGGCTCGTATAGACGTGATGTCATTTCAATATTATACCAAGCCAACAGCAATCGCGTTTCCTTAAGAAAGGACTGACCTATTTTTGGCTGGAGATAAACGATCATGTTAACAGATGTTAATCTTGTAATCTGGTTTTCCTGTAAGCACTTCACATACACCCCCTTTCAGACATTACAATTATATAAATATATATATATATATATCTCTATACATTCTGGAGCCTGACGTCATCACTCAATTCTATTGGCATTCAGATAAAAAAAAAAAAAAAAAAGATTATTCCCTTTCCACCCCACTTTATAAATGCTGATTTGTTCTGCCTGAACTCCCACTGGCTTTTATTTGCATTTCAAATTCCACAGGTTATGGCAGACCCTATTCAGAAAAAAAAAAAAAAATGGAAGCCAGCATAACTGTGATCGCCAGCCATGAATATACATTATTTCTGTGCAAATAGTTCAGCTTCTAGATAAATTGTCCGTTTACACAGAAGGGGGCGGAGCCTGAGCCGGCTAATGACTTCCAAATAAATAATTCAGCCATGAACAATAGGTAAATATAGTCCCAGAAATGGAGGGAGGGTGGAGGGGTGTAATTAATCGTGCTAGGGACACAACGACACTTTCCTGCTAAAATAAAGGCTCCTCTTTAAAACTCCATTGGCAGATTTGCAGCAAACAAGGGCTGATTGTCATTCTACACCGACCTGCAGCCCATTTCCACACCCCACCCTGTTAGCTTCTCACAAAGTTACTACCCAGCCAAACTTTCCCCAACTTTTCCCAAAACCGACATAATGTTAGGGGTGAAATCTACCTACATCATGTTATTATCCAACACAATTCTATAATATATATATATGTGTATGTATGTATATATGCACACTCATACAATAACTGTATGCAAGCCTTAAATGGCCATTGTTTATCAGATCCTGCCATGTGTTCCAAAGCAAATATCTGCTCTGTAGCAATAACAACATTCAATAAAAGCTCCTGCAACTTCCTCAGAGAAATAAAGAGACTTTGCAAGGGGTTGTGGCTGCGTGACGTAAGCAAGCTAATACTTTAGGTATAAATAAAAGGAAAAAGAATGCGCGCACCGAATCAATACTATCAGCAAAGCCCCTTAATAATTTAAGTAGCTCTACAGAGCCAGAGATGAGCCGTCCCCATCCTCCCAGCATTTACAAACACTTTAACCCAGTGAGTACAGGCAAGGGATCTGATTACCCCACTGCGGTAAATCTGCCTTTCCTTTTATAAAGAGACAAGACAGGAGAAAGGAAGGGGGGGGAGAATAAGAAACTAACAAACTTAACAAGGATAAGTCAACAAATTGGCTGATAAATCGACCTCCTTCCCATAGTCGCCCCCCCCCCGTAAAACATAAAATGAGATCGCCCACGAGACTTACCTCGCACTGCAGAAGATATATATAATTTATTCATTTATTGAGGACACAGACAAACAGGAATCTGAAGGTGAAACCATGCGCTGAATGCAATAAGGAAAGAAGTGCACATGATTGACTGCGCCCCTACCACTTTCTCAAAGGGGGACACGGCTTTCAGCCCGCCTAAGTTCTCCAATCACGTCGCTTTCCCCGGACAATTCTCATGAGACACAATTACAAGGAATGCTGATTAATTCACTTCTGTTTATCTGGAACCTTGGCCCCGTTTAATGAGCATACGGGTTTTTTGCTTTTTCCCCATGTATATGCGACTGCCTCCCCCCGCCGGCTGACAAGTGGTTTGTCCTATATTAAATGCACACACTATCTACTATTGTCTCATCAGCACAAAGTTCTGCTACAACGCGGGGAAAGTCTGCAGCCACTGAACCCCTCTCAGCCTGGCAGCTTAGTGCATAGAGCAAACAGCGTGTCATGTTTATAAGTCATGTAAATATATATATATATATATATATATATATATATATATATATATATATATAATCACATCACACCGGGATATTTTACAAGTGGGGGTACTTTATTTATGATAATACACAATACACAGTCATGTGACTGAAATGACATCAGAACTCACCGTTTATAACTGATGACATCAGAACTCACTGTTTATAAGGATATAATTTACAAGATATTCATTTTTGTGTTTTTTATTTATATATATATACACTATTTTTATACAGGTCATGGAAGTCCGAGGTAACTTCTAATATCCTCATAATTTACAAAGGGGGTACTTTATTTATTATAAATGAGTCTTGTGACAGAAATGACATCACTACTCAACGTTTATAACCGATGACATCCTTACTCACCATTAAGGATATAATTTACAAGATATTCATGGCTTTTGTGTATTATAGGTTTATGCATTGCAGGTAAATCATTTTTTGTTATTTGTATATTGTGGCTAAAAGCTTATGGAGATCATTCCCCATTTTACACTCCCAACTAGCAGATGCTGTCCCACTTGTTACACATATGTGTGCAGGCAGCCAGCGACTCCTCCCCATTGGAAGAAAATATTGAAACGTTTAAATCTCTAGAACAAAAAAAAATAAGTGATCAAAGTGCTCAGTGATTGCCCGAGTTACTGTCATAAAGTATGCTGAAATGCTCCACACCTATAAAAATTCTGGTCAACTATGCCTTGTTTTAAAATAAATACTCTTATAATATCCTAGCACAAAGTTCAACATGGTTTCCCAACCTATGCATATTCAGTCTAAGAGAAGTAATGTAATCCCACCCCCTCCTAAAAGAACATAGAAAGTGCTGTTCGTTATTCATTGTGAAATAATAAAAGTTTTGATGCAAATGGTGCTTTCTCTATAGCTTGCACAGAGCCCGTCTCAATACATTGTTGTTTGTTTTACCATTTGCTTTCTATTTTTAGGGCTAATAAAAGTGTGTACAGTGAATTTGTGGAACTAACCCACTCTTCTCCTGCCTCCCCCCTCCCCAATGCTTTGATTCAAGGCAATCCGTTTTGCAGTGGGAAGTTACCGAGAGCTGTGGTATTATTCAGCTTCTGCAGCTCCTACACGAATTCTCTTGCAATCATTTAGAGATGCCTTTCATCAAGAAAAACATAGTATTAACACTATTTGTTTGTCTTTTCTAAATAAAATCAAATATAATTTTCTGTAAGTTCACATGTGAGATTTCTAAAATCATCCATGATGATTAATTAACAAAACCCAGAACTGCAATTAAAAAAAAGATACATTTGTAAAGGGACTAAAGGTAAATTTAAAGGTAATTTGTAAAGGGACACACGGAGAGATCCACTCGTTTGGCCAAACGAGCGGATCTCTCAAACAAACAGATGCGGCTGCAATCCAATGGAATTTTAAGTCCCGTCCGATCGACATCTGGCCGACTTTCGGCCAGATATCGATCGGGGAAGCCCGTCGGAGGGCCCCATACACAGGCCAATAAGCAGCCGACTCGGTCTGTCAGCAGCTTTTATCGGGCCCGTGTATGGCCACCTTAAAAGTCACCCAAAGTAAAACAGAGTGATTAATGAACAACACTTATTTGAATAGCTAGTATGCTAAAGGTCAGTGACCAGTGGAACTGCTCGTTGCTTGCATGCCTGACTGCTCTATAGGCTGAGTTTTAACAACAACAAAAAACCTTGTACATAATTGCTAATGAATCCATATTGTTTATTTTTCAATGTAACATAGTTTCAGTTTTAATGGTTCTAAAGTAGTTACATTGTAGGCTTGGCAAGCTCCAAAGGTTTCCATAAGATACAAGTGAGCAATTTTATTCTCTTCTACTAAATTAAACAGTTATAATTTGATTTTATAGCATGCTTGGTTTTGTTAGCTTTATACCTCTCTAAATATGTATTCAAATTAGGGAACCCTGAATCCTTTGTGAAAGATTCGGCAGAATCTAAATTTGCATATGCAAAATGGGACGGGAAAGGAAAAAGTGGATTTTTTTTTTATCTCCTAATTTTGTGACAAAAAGTGAAGTGATTTCCCTTCCAGCCCCTAATTTACATATACAAATTAGGATTTGGATTCATTCCAGCTGGGCACAAAAATTCAGCTGAATCCTGCTGATATAGGCCAAATCCCAAACTAAATCCTGGATTTGTTGCACCCCTAATTCAAATAAAATGAAGGCTACAGTTGGTAAGATCTAGTTTAGTGGTTCTCAAGGAAATTTATCTTGTGACTACAATGCATATTTCCATCACCTAACATGGCTATAGCAAAGCTCTGGTGGTCTTGTGTTCTATGTAAAGGGGTTGTTCACCTTTAAATTCACTTTTAGTGTAGAGAATGGTATTCTGAGACAATTTACAAATGGTCATCATTTTTTATTTGTGTTTTTTTTGGGTTATTTAGGTTTTTATTTAGCAGTTCTTCAGTTTGCAATGTCAGCAATCTGGTTGCTAGGATCCAAATTACCCTAGCATCCATATGATATGAACGAGAGACTGGAATATGATAGGAAAGACCCTGAACAGATAGATGCGTAATGAAAAGTAGCAATAATAATACATTTGTTGCCTTACAGAGCACTAGTTTTTAGATGGGGTCAGTAACCCCCATTTGAAAGCTAGAAAGAGTCCAAAGAAAAAGGTGCAGTATACAAAATATGGAATTTTTATGGTTTAATTAATGCTTCTACCCATATTATATAATCCATGATATATATTATTATTATTATGTATTTATATAGCGCCAACATATTGTGTATCAAAGTAAAGTAAATGTGATTATACAACTAAATAACATGAATTATATACATAGAACATATGGAGTTACATACATCATAATCAATATCGGTAAAAAAGATGAGGAAGGCCCTATGCAAAAGAGCATACACTCTAAAGGGAAGGGAGTAATACACAAGGTGTGGGAGTGGGCAAGATCGAATTAAGTGGATGAAATTTGGTACTGTATGTGGTGTTCCATTTGGTAGTTAAGCAGAGTGAGGGTAGGCTTCTCGAAAGAAGTGCGTTTTAAGAGATTTCTTGAAAGCAGAAAGGTTGGGAAAAAGTCAGACAGACCGTGGGAGAGAGTTCCAGAGAAGGGGTGCAGCCCTTGCAAAGTCTTGAATGTGAGCGTGTGAGGAGGTAATAAGAGACGAGTTGAGTAGCAGGTCAGTAGAGGAGCATAGTAAGCGAGTATATAGAGATGAGTTCAGAGATGTAGGGTGGGGCAGAGTTATGAAAGTCTTGAATGCGAGCGTGTAAGGAGGTAATAAGAGAAGAGTTGAGTAGCAGGTCAGTAGAGGAGCGTAGTAAGCGAGTATATAGAGATGAGTTCAGAGATGTAGGGTGGGGCAGAGTTATGAAGTGCTTTGAATGTCAGGGTCATTAAGTTGAATTTGATTCTGAAAGGTACTGCACTGTATATACTGTATATGGCTGAAATGACAATAAAATCCACTTGACTTGATTTGAAGGCAGTGGAAGCCAGTGCAGGGATTGACAGAATGGCGTGGAAGAGGAGGAGCGGTTGCTGAGGTGTATGAGCCTCGCAGCAGTGTTCATTATGGACTGGAGAGGTGACAGTCTCTGGAGGGGAAGGTCAATTTAAAAGAGAGTTACAGTAGTCTAGACGTGATATGACGAGAGAGTGAATAAGAATTTTGGCAGCATCTTGGGTGATAAATTATCATATTTTGGATATGTTCCTTAGGTGGAAGTGACATGATTTAAAAAGTGACTGGATATGAGGAGTGAATGACAGGGCAGAATCTAGGATAACCCCAAGGCACCGGGCCTGGGGAGAGGGGGTGATAGTGGAATTGTTAGCTATGATGGATACTTCCAGGATGTTACTGGTGTTAGTTGGAGGAAAGAGAACCATTTCAGTTTTAGAGAGGTTTAATTTAAGGTAGCGTTGCGACATCCAGGTTGAGATAGCGGACAGGCAGGAAGAGAGCGAGTTAGGAGTTCTGGTTTGAGATCAGAAGATGAGAGAGAGATCTGAGTATAGTCAGGGAGAATAGTAAGGGTCCTAGGACAGAGCCTTGAGGAACCCCAACAGAAAGAGGTAGGGGAGAAGATGCTACTCAGTTGTAGAAGACACTGAAGGAAAGATTGGTGATGTAAGAAGAGAACCAGGACAGGGCTGTGTCACGAAGGCCAAGCTAATGGAGGGACTGGAGGAGGAGAGGGTGATCTACAGTGTCAAATGCAGCTGAGAGATCAAGCAGTATTAGTAGTGAGAAATGATTGTTGGCTTTAGCGGTTAAAAGGTCATTAGTTAGTCGGGTCATGGCAGTTTCAGTGGAGTGTTGTGGCTTAAAACCAGATTGTAGGGGGTTCAGCAGTTTATTGTCAGAGAGGAATGATGTTAGTCGGTTGTAAATAATACATGTCCTCATCTTTCAGACATATCCGTAGGATGTGGAAGTCTGACTTTTAGCCAATTACAGCCTTGCCCACTCTTGTTATGAAAACCCAAACAATTAGAACTTCACAAAGTGAATGTACCATGCAGCATCATTATATTAAACATCAAATGTCAGATCATCTGCGATCCAACATGATCAGTTTGTCAAAACTATCACCTAAGCAAGCATATACGCATAAAATGGTCAAGTAATGTGGTTAAAATCAGGCAAACTACTGTTGTGGACAATGTATAGCAAGTTTAACACTACCCAGCCTTCCTACTTCACTGGCTGCCTGAAGAGCTGGAAGACTTCGCCACATTACATTATAGGATAGTAGGCCAATCCCAAACATCTGGGCGGGCAGCCAGTGGCTTGGTGGGTCTGCCAAGGATCTGCTGTATATTGTTCCAAAAACACCAAAAACTTTTAAGTTTTTTAAAGTAATTAAAATATGAAATACTGTCGTCCTGCACTGACAAAAACTGGCGTGTTTGCTTCAGAAACACTATTATAGTTTATATAAACAAGCTGTTGTGTAGCCAAGGGGCAACCATTCTGTTGGAAATGAGAAAAGGCAATGGATACATAGTCAATAACAGAAAAGCTCCCATTATATTCTACAGAGCTTATCTGTTATATACTATGTAAACCTGAGCCTTTTCTCTTTTTTAAGCTTTGAATAGCTGCCCCCACGGCTACACAGCAGCTTGTTTATATAAACTATAGTTGTATTTCTGAAGCAAACACAACATTTTTACCAGTGCAGGGCAACAGTACATTATAAGTTAATTATATTTAAAAAAAAAATTGGAAAATTAATTAAAAAGCAAATTGATTCTCTGCACTGTGGCCCTCAGAATTGTATTGAATTTCACTGAAACATGATCTGCAGCCACATTGAACCACAGCATGAAATGACACAGTTTCCCCCTTTATTAAAAGAAACACTTACCGCTGCTAGGTACTCACTGCTCTTCTCTATCTAAGAAGTGAGCCGAGCTCAAAATGTAGTTGACAGTAGGATCCAACTGGAGCAAAGCTCACTCCTATCAAAGAGAAGTGCAGCCAGTGCCTAGCAAATAGCGACTTGTGTATCACAACAATGGAGCGTAAGAGTAGAAAATGAATGGTGGCTATGTTGCCATGTTTTCTATAGCAAACACCATTGCTGGCCACGTGTGCATACAACTGACCTTGTATCTCTGCAACCGCATCAAAGTCTGTAAAGTGAACAAACCTTTAATTTGTTGCATGCCTCAGAATCTCACTGTTTTTTATAATGAACTCGTAAAAGACATGGGCACTGCAGACCAGTTTTTAACCTCTGAGAATTTATTTGGTCACCATTGTATATATTTATCCAAAAATATTACATGTCACTTATTTTCTTCTTTTCCAATGTAAACTTTCTCAGGCTGGCATTCACTGAGCTTTCTATAGTTATTGCTACAGTATAGGAAATAAACTCTCCTTGTCTTACCTTTATCATATCATGTTACCATGCCTAGGCGTTGCAGAGTGAGTCTTGGGTAATCTTAGTTGCTTCTCTGTCAAAGATTCACCTTATCTAGTCTTAATATGTGTATAAGTAACTTCCATATTTTTTTTTTTCAACTTTGTGTTTATTCAGATTTAACATCTTATACAATATGCCATTAAAAAGTTGTAATTTGCAAATCTGTATCACAACATACATACTTCCATATTTTAATCCTTTAATACCAAAGATTTTAAACCTCTAATACTCACCATACTTGATATTTACAATGTTCTGATGAAGGTAAGTAATGACATAAACAAGGCCAAAGACAAAAGATATAACACTTTACTAATTAACCAACACTTGCATTTTTGATACTGTTTTAGCCTCCCATCTTTCTAATTATTCCTTTAGCATTTAATTTACTATTACCTCAGTTGGTTTTTCTGTGGTCAGTCCCGAGATCACAGCTTTTGTTAATTGTAATAACTTGTTTTATCCACTGAGTAGTTATCCACAACAATCATCTGGCATTTCTACTACCAGTCAAAATGCATAGGAGTATGTATATGTGTCAAATTAATAACTCCCCCCAAAATGGTGTCAATTTTATAAAGTTATGTTTTTTTGTTGACATGCTTGCATTAAAATTAGAGGGCCTATTTACTAACATTCAAAAAAATTTTTGACAAATTCTATTTTTTCTCTATAAAATGTGTTTCCATTTCTCTAAAACTCTAAGGGGCAGATTTATCCAGAAAAAATACCTCGAAAATACTTTGAAATTTGACCATCGAATTGAAATACTTTGAATATCGAATTTAAACTTTTTTCATCAAATTTGGGTATTCTGCGGTCGAAGTAAAATCGTTCAATCAAACATTTAAATCCTTTGAACCATTTTATCATACAATCTAACGATTTTACTTTGAAAAATCTAACAAAAAACGTAGAAAAATGCTGTAGAAGGTCCCCATAGACTAACATAGCACTTCGGCAGGTTTAATTTGACGAAGTATTGAAGTCAAAGTTTTTCTAAAGAGACAGTACTTTGATTATCGAATGGTCGAATATTCTAACTATTTTACTTCCAATCGAATTCGAAGTAAAATCGAAGTCGTAGTATCCTATTCGATGGTCGAAGTATCCAAAAAATTTCTTCGAATTTTTTTACTTTTAAAATTCCCTCGAATTCACTTCGACCCTTGATAAATCTGCCCCTAAAAGTACCAGATTTATAAAGTGTAAAACCACAAAAAACTCTAATACAAAACTTAGGCAAGTAAATGCAGTCATGGTCCTATAACAGTAAATGGGAGCTGCGCTGATCCTTTTGTACCATTTTTAATCCATTTGGATTTATAGAGGTTTTTGGGGATTTTTTTTTTGCTAGCAATTTCCCTGAAAAAGTACAATTTTTAGAGGTTTTCATACTGTTTTGTGGATTGTTCAGCTTCTTTTTTTTTTCGTTCATGCTTTTTCTGTTCTGATCTTTTATACTGTAACTTTCATGGCTTTTACTGTTTTAGAAACACAACAATTTGCCCGAAATCCCATCCACAGAGACATCGCCAATTCACTAACAGGCATAGAGGACAATTCGAGACTGTCTCTAGCGTACATTCGCAACCTATCACCAGGCGACTTTTCACTCTGGCGAATGGTCATTACTCTGCAAATTCACTAAGATGCAAATTTTATTGAACGTTACCTCTTTCTCCAGAGTTTACTTTGTCATCTCAGACCAGACTAACTGATAAAACGAAGCTACATCTTCCTCGGTCTTATGTCGGTGACATCATATCCCGCATGCTGAAAAGTCATTAAAGTGTTAAAAAACACTGGCGACTTTACATTTTTTAAAGTGGGATTGCCTTCAAAAGTATTATTAACTATTAATTAACAATTAAAGATTTATGTGTGAACGATTTTTTTTCACTGATTTGAGGGGCATGTTACATTTGTTTAAGGGTGGGCTCATGTCTAGAGCATTAGAGGATCTCTTTAATCTTTATTTTGCTTTGTTTGACATTTGTAATAAAAAGTGGCCACTTCAATCATTTGCACCAACATCACTAATAAAGACGTCCATATGACATTCGACTGCTGAGAGGGCGCTTTGCATTTTTGTGAATAAGCGTAGTGGTAACTAATTTGGGCCTGGCAAAGTGGCATGAAGTGTTGCAAAGTGGTTGCGGGCGAAAAGTCGACCTTTAGTGAATTTGCCCCAATAAGTTTATTCGTGGTTTCAATAACCTCCAAAACTACACAAATTCGAATTTTGATAAATGGACCTCAATTTTTTACAGCAAAAAAATATATAATTTAAAAAAAATGACTGGTATTTATAAATATAATGCGTCAGTTCAAGCTTTAATTCTACACCCCCATTCAATTTAATGCAACTAATTCAGAAGCCAATGCGATTATGGTTTAAAAACTTGTATAACAAGTGGAAGTAATCAACACCATTTGTACACCACTTCTTACAAGTTCACACCTCTTTTAATGACGAAATCCCAGCCCACACACATGAACATGCCAAGATTTGTTTTGCTGTTTAATAACTATGCTTGATTTTAGGCATGTACTGTGTAATTAGAGTGGCAATGTGTGGTGTATTCTAACACCACTTGTTTTACACAGCTAAATAAATATGCCACTTAGTGTGCCATTGAGTAAGCATACACATGGGGATCTGTCAATATTCACTCTACACAGTTCTTCAGGAAAAGCCTGCGTAAAAAGTGAATCACAAATGAGCTTCCCAGGCCTGAAACTACCTTCCCTTGTGTTTGCCTCACAGATGGTGAGCTTATGATGAATACTTATTGTAGCCTATTCTGTTATTTTACTTTTTCATGTGTTTTAGCTTTCTACAGCACTTTGCACAGGATGATAAAAATACTTCCTTTGTCTCAGTTCTTATATAGTGTAAATGAATATAGTGGCATTGCCCCTTCACTCTGAAAGGGGCAATGCCACCTTCCAACATTTTTACATTCAGTTGTTTCCAGATAGTTCACCAGAAATAAAGACTTATTTTCAAATACTTTACATTTTTTAATTGTACCTGTTTTTCTAATATTGAAATCTAATTATTTTTCTTCTGATGTCTTTCTAAAGCAGCTCTGGGAGGGGGGCACCAACTTACTGTTCTAAATTGATACATAAATTTATATTTTTTTTTTATCTTTGTCCCTTTTGAGTAGAATCCCTAGGTTTCATTATAGCAGGCCTGGACTGGCAATCTGTGGGTTCTGGCAAATGCCAGAGGGGCTGCTATAAGGTGCCATAGAAAGTCAGTATTTAGTAGGCTGGTAGGGGGCTGTTTGGGCCTCTGTGTGGGCTGTTTGGGCCTCTGTGTACCTGAAATAGCAGGGCCTATTTTAATCAACTTATGTAGCAAATTGTAACAGTTTAGAATCTGCACCTGAATTACTGAACAGCCAGACTGAAACACGAGGCAAAAAGAAAAAAATGGAAAGCAATTGAAAAAAAAAGTATTTCCGGTGAACAATCTGGAAACGACTAAACTGAAATTCTTTTTGAGAGGGAACAACCTCTTTAATAGGTGTCATCTGCAAAGCAGAAAATATTTGCCAGCTATATTCATTTTCTTTTGGCCCTTTCTATACCCAAAATGCATATAAACCAATGCTTCTTGGGTACAAAGATAAAACCTTATAAATATGAATTTCATGTGTCTTCTGAATAGTTTGAAAAGCATATATTTACCCCAATATATCACATTTAAGGGCCCATTTATAAAACCTTGAATTCATCTGGTTCTAAACTTTAGATATTTTAATATTTAGAGATTTATTATACCCCAAAGTTGCTAAAAATCTTAATCCGAAAGTACTCCATCTCAAACCTGTCGAGGTCATGTAGAAGTAAATGGCAGATATCCCTGAAGTGGTTAGTTGACATTGTGATCTGCACTGGATAATCTGATAAAGTTGAGTTATCGCATTGGCAATTCGATAAAATCAAGTTTTCAGAGCGTCAATCACACAATTTGGAATCGGCTTTTTCGCTCCAATTTTTTTTTTAGAATTATAGATAAATGAGTTAAATTCATGGATGACTTTGTTTTAATAAAAAAAACTGAGATGAACTTGAGTTTTAGAATCCTTGAAATGTAAATAGTACATATGATTTTCAGTAGTTAAATCTCTGCAACCTGCACACAGAATGCTCTGCCTGCAATTTATTATATTAAAGTAATAGATTAATCACAGAAAATCTATGAAAACTTAACTTACTGGCAGATTTAAAATGGATATTTATTTGTTTCTACACAAAAATAACAAACCACAAATTTTCGGTAAAATGTGTTGTTTCTACAAAGTGTACATTCATTGGAAAGCAATTGAAAAAACAATTTGTGCATTATTTGTACAATTGTGTATTACATTTTTCACAAATGAGGGTTGGTGTCGGCAAATAAAATACAGCAAAAGTTTTTATGTATCCTACAAACAAAAAATTGTAAGATTATTCACAGACACTTTATATATGGAAAACAGCTATCCAAGGGAATTCAAAGTAGGTAAAATGGTTTCCTAACCAGAACATTGCTAAATTGAATTTTATAAATAGGTGTTTATACTTATAATCTCCCTATTTTACAGCCTCCTACTTGTTGCATCAGTTATAAAACAACACCCCAATATATTATCAAAGTATAACAGTAATATTTAAAATGCCTGGAAGTAGGTGTCTTTCACAGTGATGAGAAAATGTTTTAGGTAGTTATTTATTTCTGGCAAAATTCAGCATTTCACCACTGGCTAATATTTATTTAATTTAAATTTATAAAATTTAAATCTTAAAAAGAAAAAGAGAGCGCACAGGGAAAACTCCCATAGTGTATTAAGTAATTGGATAAAGGATTCCAAGTTTGCTGTTACCAATTAGCATGGAAAGTGAGTATAATTTTGCAAGTAAGGGTCAGGGCTGGGCCAAGCCGTCTGGGCGCTCTAGGCAACCTGGCTGGCAACCTCACAACCTCTAAACTAGGTTTGCATATTAAGCTTCACTGTCATAGCACCACAAATACATCATGGGCAATATCAGGCAATTTAACATCACTTTGATGAACATTATATATATATATATATATATATATATATATATATATATATATATATATATATATATATATATATATATATATAAAATCTGTCACCATGAAACATTTTCATGAATGGAGGATCGTAGAAGAGCTCCTAACTCAGGATACCTTTGTGGGCTCCAAATTGGGGAGTTGGGTCAGTTGGAAGGAGCATAAACTCTGGATGCTGGTTGCCCTTTTAGCAGCTTGATATCTTAAAGGGTTGTTTACCTGCCAACACTTTTTAAAGTTGTTTCAGATAGTTCACCAGAAATTACTTTTTGTTTTCTATGCGAGACATTTTTCTAATATTGAAGTTTAAAGTTTAATTTCTCACCTTCTTTTGTCTTTCTAAAGCCGCTCTGGGTGGGTATTCACCGACTCTCCAAACTGTTCTAAATTGATACATTTAGTTGATACGTTTCTTATCTTTGTCCCTACTAAGCAGAATCCCTGTGTTTCATAAAAGACAGCTGTTAGAATTGATACAATAGTTGCTAATACTCCCGAGATACTGCTGAGAAATGTATCAACTCCATGTTGCAAAATTGTAATAATTCAGAATCTGCACCTGAATTACTGAGCTGCCAGACAAACACCAGAGACACGAACATTAAACTTTAAACTTAGATTTAATATTGAGAAATCTAAAAAGTCTTTATTTCTGTCAAACAATCTGAAAACAACTGAACTGAAAATGTGTTTGGAAGGTGACCAACCCCTTTAAAGTAAATCTAAACCTCAAAATATGAATTGGTGTCAATTTATTCAGAGTGGTACACTGAGCACTTTTATAATATACATTCATTTTCTGTTTTATGTGGTTTCTGAGATATTTACTGCTAGGCATCAACAGTTTTTTTTAGAGTCTAACGGTTTATGCACTTGTCAATGTACTTCCTGGATTCCATTAACATAGGCTTTCTGACCTGAGCCAAAAGCCAAAAAATGAAATCTAAAAATGCTAATATCTCAGAAACCGTGAAAAATAAAAAAATATATAATGATAAAATTAATTTCAAAAGTGCTCAGAGATGCACCCTGATTAAATTTACATCAATCCATCTTTTGGGTTGAGATCCCCTTTAAAAGGCAAGGTGCCAAAAACATAGGACCAAAGTTGCACATTTTTTTTCTGCCAGCTTGTAGGTTCTACATTCAAGGGATAAATTGAAAATCTGAATATAATCCTATATTCTAAGTGCTTGCTAGAATTCTTCTAGTAGGATTTGGACTTACCCACAGTTTGGAGGAAAGGATTGTGAATATTTAAAATCTTGATAGAAATAGTCAATTTTAATAGGTGTTGGGGAATCATTAATTTACAATTTTTTTTTACAGCCATTTCACTGCCCAATGTACATATAGTTAAGAGGTGATCAGATATTTTGGGTTCAGGCCCCTTTGTTCATTATTTATTTGAGCCCCTTTACAAGATCACTTGTATTTAATTTAAATGCATTAAATTCATATACTGTATATAAATATGCATTAAAATGTCACCCTAGCTGATCTTCAGACTGGGACTCCTAGCCATAGCTTTAAGTTCCCTATAGCAAATATCAATATGATAAATGCCAAAGTCCCTTTATATATTGCTCTATATATAAGAGCAAATAGAAAATATGCTACAATATTACAGGTAAGGGATCCACTATCTGGAAACCAGTTATCCAAAATGCTCCTAATTACAGAAATTCAGTCTCCCATAGACTCCATTTTATCCAAATAATCCAGATTTTTAAAAATGGTTTTGCTTTTTTCTGTAATAATAAAACTACCTTTTACTTGATCCCAACTAAGATATAATTAACCCTTATTGGAATCAAAACCACCCTATTGGGTTTGCTTAATGTTTACATGATTTTCTAGTAGACATAAGGTATGAAGTTTCAAAATACGGAAAGATCCATTATCCAGAAAACCCCAGTCCTGAGTATTCTGGATAACAGGTCTCAAACCTGTATTATTATTAGGTTTATTTATAGATCAGCAGCCTATCCTGCTGCACTGTATCTACTGCAGTGATATTTAACAAGTGGCAAACAGACAAACCAAAACACTATAAGTGCCAGGAATTTTGCTTGAAAGATACTATTGTTTGTTACATGCAATAACTGATAATAACTGGTGCTGTACATTACTGAACTTTTACATTCTGAAAAAACATCCTAGTCCCTTTTGCTGATTGTATAGGGTGTGTGTTTCCTGCTACTCATTTGTCTGTGACTATTTTCTTTCTTGAATGTGACAAAGGAGGAGGAGGAGGCATGTCACACTGACAGTGTAATCTGTCACAAGAGTCACAAATCTTCAGATTGTTTCCAGTACTTCAGCTTTTGTTTAGATACTTAAGGCGAATTCCTTAGAGATAAAACCCTCTATTAAAAAAGCAAGTGCACATATTAAATTACACTGAAAATATCAAATAGAGTAATGAAGCAATAATAGTGTTGCTTTAATAACAACATTTGCTGGGTCTGTAGTGAGCAAAAATTGCTCCAACCCATGAGCCATATTCAGTTGCAAGAGTTTGGGAGCAACACAAGCATGAAAAGATTCCCTTGGGTGCCAAATAAGGGCTGTGATTGGCTATTTGTTAGCCTCTATGTTCACTGGCAGTACATCTGTTTTTTATGCAACCAAAACTTGCCTCCAAGCCAAGAATTCAAATATAAACACCTGCTTTTAGGCCATTGAGAGCAACAGCTAAGGGGTTGGTGATCAACATGTTGCTCGCAAGCCACTCGTTGGGGATTACTGCTCTAAGGCTACAAAGTTTTCTTACAGTTTTTTTTATTATAAAAGAATACAGTGATAACATAATGACCTGCATGGAGAGGTCATCATTTTTGCTGATCCCGAAGGATAATGGCATTTGCTTATCATAACTCATCTTTGTGCTACAGGAAGTACAATTAACATTCAGCGTAATGAGAAGCCTGATGGAAATACCTTATATTTTATTAACCTAGCCCTATAATAGTTATAATGCTGTTATTGGCTGTAAAAATTGTAAAGTCAGTAGGTGTTCCTGCTCCATTTTAATGACCTCTGCTCGAATTTGTTAGAAACTTTAAGAAAGACAGGCGCCATGAAATGTCTTAATGATACTTGTATTGTGGATGCTACCTCAAAAGTTGTAACTCATGTCAATTATAATTATTGTAAATTAATGTCAGCCATATTGATGAATATCCAGGTTTCTGGAAGCTGCAGTGACAAGTAATATCCTGTGATTGGTTAGACAGATTGTTGGCTAGTACACAATTATAAATCTTACAAATCTATATTTTTAGGTCTGCAAAATGTGCATTCGTTTTGACAATTCTTGTCAAAATTTTACAGAAATAGTGGTAGCTGTCAAAATAGTATGTAGGGCTCTACAAGCAAGTCTTATACAGGTATGGCACCTTTTATCTATAATTTGGATTGCCATACTAAGTCTGCTAAGAAAATTTTAAACATGAAATAAACCCAAATTGGATTGTTTTGCCTCCAATAAAGAATAATTATATCTTAGTTAGGATCAAGTACAATGTTCTGTTTTATTATTAAAAAGAACAAAGGAAATATATATTTTTTAATGAATTATAATGGAGTGTATGGGAGATGGCCTTCCCATAATTCTGAGCTTTCGGGATAATGGTTTTAATGGATCCCATCCCTGTACTGATGTGTATTTGTAATACAGCTACTTGCCAGGGATTGTCACTGAAATACTGATGGAATACTAAGTGACAATCCATGGTTAGTTCTTTCCATGACTCTTAAGAGATGATCTTTAACATCAGTGTTGTGCTTCACAATGTTGCAACTGCAAAGAACACAGAGTTTCAGGTTCAACAAATATCATATTTGTTCTTGTATAATGCATTTACAGACTATTTTTTTTGTGCAAATTATTAATTTAGAAAGCGATAGAGAATATGTAGAATGTTGCCAGTTGACCCCTAAAAACACATTTCTCTATTATTAACCAGGTGGCTACTACTACTTACTACCACTCCAAATCTCATTTTGCAATGTAAAGCCCATACTCTGGCTACTGAAGACCTGCAGAAGATCTAGTTGTACAAACTATTTGCCACACCTGACAAACTGCCACCTTTATTGGGTAGGTTGAAAATCCATTAAGATAAGGACGACATCAGACAATATATCCCATGTGTTATTAACCTTAAGTTGGCCATACATAGTGAGATCCAGTCATTTGGCAACATTACCAAACGAGCAGATCTGTCCCTGAAATGTCAACCTTGAGGTGAGAGGAATGAGAAGAGTATGGGCAGTCAGATGGAGGACCTCATCAACAAACCAATGGAGTCCTCGATCTGAAGGGCTTTTTAAACCTGTTGATCAACATCTGGCTGACATTTGGCCAGATATCTATCAGGGACTGCAAGACTGAAACAACATCTGAATGTTGAATTTGCTATGGTGACTAGACCTGTGTTGATCCTGTAGGTGTGTAGAGAGCCACTGATTGACTTTTGCTTTATAGCAGATAAAGCAGATATTGTATAGCTTATCTCTTTGCAAAGTGTCTTCCAATCCAACAAATTGACTTACTTATTTAAAAACTATCATAAGGAACAACCCAATTGCATGATCAGAGTAAACATAAGTTACATTTTATTGTATCCCCAACCCTACTTTTTTGCTGCTGTTTAATAGCCTCTAGACAGACAGGGAATAGGCAGTCAGATGTTGATACAAAGTAACAGTAGTCAGCCAGCTCAGCAAAGTAGTCAGAAAGATCAGTCATAAACCACTAAAAATCATGAAAAGTCTGCATATTTTTTAAATGATGTATATTGCAAAGTTGCTTGAAATTATGTTTACTTTTCAAAAAGCTTAAGTTATGTTTTTGTGGCGTTCTCCTTTAATGAAACTCTGGGGTTCTGCTCAGCACGGCCAAAGATAAGAAATGTAGCAACAAAATGTATCAATTAAGAACAGTTTACAGAGTTTCTAACCTTTTCTTAATATTTAATGAAAAATTAAATATTAAGGCGTTATTTATCAAAGGTGGAGTTGTTTTTTTCCCACCCAAAAATTTAGTTTTCAAGGGTATTTTTTGGTCGAATTTTTCAAGATTTATTATGCCCCGAAGCTGGAAATAGCTGAAATCCAAAAAAAAACCATCTAAAACCTGTCGAGGTCATATAGGAGTCAATGGCAGAGGTCCCTTGAACCATTTGAAGATGTTAATAGCCTTCACAATGTTCAAGTTTTCGGTGGGTTTCACTCAAAAACTCTATCAATTTGAGGTTTTATTTTGCCCAACACTCAATCAAGTTTTCTGGTTTCTCAACTTGAATTCACTGATTCAATTTTTTTTCAATTGAGGTTTTTTCTTAAATTGAAAACCATTCGAGTTGTGAGTTCATTCAAGGTCTAAGCTAACATAGCTCTACAATTCGACCTTTGATAAAAAAAAACCCCCCTAGACTTCAATATCAGGGCCGTAACTAGGGGTAGGCAGAGTAGGCATGTGCCTAGGGCGCAAGGCTTGGGCGGTGCCTGGTACGTACCTTCAACTACTGCCTACCCCAGTCCGGTCTGGAGTACTGTTCTTTTTACACATGCACGCGCCTAAGTTAGGGGAGGTGGTGTGACACGACTGTGCTCAGTGGAGGGGGCGATGAGGCCAGCCAGGTTGCCCGGCCCTGGGCATTGGCCCTTAAAGTGAAACTGACACTGAAATATGAATGTACATTAAAAATTTTCTATAGGTCATGTTGATTGTTTTTCACGGATAGAGCTACTTTTGTAAGTAATTGTTACTTGAGGTTCCCAAACCTGATACAATAATAGGGGGTTGTAGGAGCACCTGGAGCACTCAGAATGCTAAGTTAAAGTATAATTTATATTTAAGTATAAGGGAAGTGTTATTTTTCAATGCACTTCCCTGGTCCCCTGTTTCACAAATAATTCAGTATAAATGCAAGTACATATGTTTACAAACAGGGTTTTTACAAAGTTATGATCATAAAGTTGATAAGCCACCATACCACGTCAAGGTAAACCCCATATGGCGGTCCCTAACTTGTTACCTCTGGTCATAGTATAAAGTATCTAGTGCCTTTCTGTATAGTAGAATTGGTTGAAGTAAAAGTCTGCTGAACCTTAGTTTCAGTGTGAAGGCTTAATCCTCCCGCTGCTAAATTGCAGCTTTTAAGAGTGAGTAATTGCCCAAAACAACGCCCATTTTTTAAAAAAATTATAAGGATGTAAAAATAGTGAAGGCAAAGTAAAATTATATGTATAGGTGCACACTTATTTATATGTGTCGGTATGGGTATAAGTAGGTAAGAATATAGATGTGAATTAAAGTAAATATAGGACAAACTAAATTAGGTATAGTAATAGGTATAGTGAATGTGAATGAATTCAATAGTGTTACTTGGTGCAGTTAAAAACATAGGACCACCATTAGTATAAAGGGGTGGGTATGGGGTGCTATTAGAAAAACACATATGAAGCTCAACCAAAGCTTCAGGCTTGCCAACCTGACTCTAACTTCCCCCCCGTCAGTTATAGCTTCTAATGCTAATGGACTACTGCTGCACAAATATGGTAGCACCCTCATCGACAAACATGGGGGATCAGATGGGTAATGTTAAAGCTTTGGGCAAATACTTTTATAGCAAAATTATTAATAGCTTGCAAAGACAATGTTATGATAGAGGTAAAAAAGGTTTAATTTCTGGTGTCAGTATAATTTTAAATGCGAGGACTGGATTGGATTGGATTAGACTGGATCATATATATTTATTCATACACCTGGACACATCTCCATGGAGACCACATAAGTTCCATTATGACATCATAATAGTGACCAGTAAACTAGCTGAGATGCAGCTGGGACATTTCAGTTAGTTCACCCTGACCCAGAGAGCAGGAGGACTAACACTTTCTAGAACAACATCTTTTATTCCTACATTCAACTGAACTATTTATTATGGAAGGTAGGACCAATTTGTACCTGTGTTTATGAATGTTAAGAGGGTAACAGCTTCCATGACATTTTATACTAAGGCTTATGTCACATGGACTTGGGGATTGGCTTTTCTCTTTTGTACACAGGTGGAGAAAAGCAGATCCGCTCTCATCAGCTCCATCTTTTCTACATGGAGACACTGTGTCAGCCTGTGTACAGATACACTCATTTCAGTGTAAAAATATATACTTTTGCATTTATGCGCGAACATCTGCTCCATATGTCTCTGCCTGTGTTTTTTATGCAGATGGAGAACAGCAGCTCCTCAATCTGTGTGACATTAAACTAACAGTACAGTTGTGGGATCTGTTATCTGGAAATCCATTATCTAGAAACTCTTAGTCATGGAAAGGCCATCTCCAAATTTTTAAAAATGATTTCCTTTTTCTCTGTAATAATGGACAGAACCTTGTACTTGATCCAAACTAAGATATAATGAATCCTTTTTGGAAGCAAAACCAGCCTATTCAGTTTATTTAATGTTTACATGATTTTCTAGTAGACAAGATAAAAGGAGATCCAAATTACTGTAAGATCTATTATCCAAAAAAACCCAGGTTCTGAGCATTCTGGATATATTCTATTGTACTTATTTATACAGTAATTGCACCAAAAATTATACAGTTATTATAAAGCATACAGTGATGATTAATATGTAAGTGGCAGGCATTTTAATAAATAGTTGAAACAAGGCTTCAGTCCCCAAAGAGATGTAATGTATTAGTAATGCTACAAAATGGGTAACATTATTCAACACTGCTGAGATGGTGCTACTCAGACATTTCAGTTAGGAGAGCTGACACTTTTTTAGAGATATTCTATTTCTAGTTTGGATAACACTGTGTATCAATGAAGATAGGACCAATATTACCTCCTAATAAAGAGGACAATTTTACAAGCATATTTATTATTATGATTATTATGTTGAAGTCCTAGGTGTTAGGGTGGCTGCCTTTTTGCTTTTTTAGATGTTCCTTATCATTTCAATAGAGTGAATGCTGTGACAATGGTTTCAAATTTGTGTAAAAATGTTACTATCCAAGTAATACGGACCTATTTGACCAAAAAAACTTTGACTTAATTTCAGTTGGTCTTTTTGAATTAGAATTCGACGTTTTTTCAACTCGAAATTCAACTCTTGATAAATATGCCCCTAAATGTTATCATTTACCTCTCCAGATTATAACTATAACAATTATAACTACTCTACTGACTTCAATTCAAGTTGCAACTGTTATTATTGTAACGCTGCAAGAGAACAAGTTGGCTATGGCATGCAACAATATCTGCCAGCAGGAGAACCACTAAACCAACATAGCAATTGTAACAATTATAACTACTCTACTGACTTCAATGCAAGTTGCAATTGTTGTTGTTGTAATGCTGCAAGAGAACAAGTTGGCTATGGCATGCAACAATTTCTGCCAGCAGGAGAACCACTAAACCAACAGCAAATGCCACAGACTCTTCCCATGGTCTCCTATGTGTATGACAACTATGGAATGGCTTATCCTGTGGTTAACCAGGCATACCCTGCACCAGCCATGTCTCTTCAAGATGAACATTTTATTCAAACACCTGGTATACCTGAGCAAAATTATAATGCAGAGAATTCGGAGTTACAGAACCCATCTGTAGGTTCCATTACAGAGAGTGGCCAACCAGAATCTTATCAAGAATTTGTGGAAAAGCAAACTCCACCAAAGCCTGATATATCTGCTACTTCAGGTACCTCTATGCCCTTATCTACAGAGGAGCCTATTATGCAGAGCCCTAAACTGTCTGATGATACAAAGGCCAATGCAGTGAGTGAGAAGAAAACTAAAAAGGGCACAAAAAGAAAACCTAAGCCGGCCAACAGTGTTTCTGAGGAAACAAAAAAGAAAAAGAGAAAAACGGATCATCCCTCTGATGATACAAATGGCAATGCAGTGAGTGAGAAGAAGACTAAAAAGGGCACACAAAAAAAGCCTAGGCCGGTCAGCAGTGTTTCTGAGGAAACAAAAGAGAGAGAAAGAAAAACTGATGATCCCACTGATGATGCCAATGCAGTGAGTGAGAAGACGACTAAAAAGGGCACCAAAAGAAAACCTAAGCCGGACAGCAGTGTTTCTGAGGAAACAAAAGAGAGAAAGAGAAAAATTGATGATCCCACTGACCAACCATTTGCCAAAAAGCATTGCAGCAAACTTCAGCAAAATATGCTTGATTCAATCAATGCATTTCATGCTCTTGGCAAAAAAACTATTGTCACAAGTCAACGGCAACAGATCAGAGAACCTGAAGAACAAGCACAAAATCAGCGTTCAAAGCCGTCTTCACCAAAGTGTGGTCAAGTTAAAGCCCACCGCAACCTACCAAAGGGAAAATGTGTAGGTGTGAAGAAAAGATCAGCTCCAAGGTTGATCCCGATAGCCCAATATGAGACACCAATACAGAAATCACCTCCTCGGATTAAAGACAGTTGGGAAGAACTCCTTGAGCAGTTGGAGTTTTCTATTCCACTTCCACCAGAGGAGAGTGAAGCTCTTAAAAGAAAAGCCCAACAGGAGAGAGAAGAGGCCTGCCAGTATACTGCAAAGGGAAGAGTGCAGTACTTTAAACAGTGGCAGCGCGACAAGGACATCTCCCTGCACTATGGATACCTGCCATATCTAGTGCATGAATGAAGAGCCATTCTTGTTCTTATAAGAATGCTATATAGCTTTATTTTTTTTAAAAATGTGTTTATAAATACATGAATAAATATATATTTTTTTAAAAAATTTTTATTTTGTAATGCTTTCTGACTTAAATGAACATTTAACAAAATTGGTACATCTATTCTGCTTGTATTATATGAAACTTTAAATGTAAAGTACTCCAAAGAACAACTTAATCAAATTTTATTACATATTTGTTGACTCTGCTGGATGTGCCAGGAGTTACCTGGTTTTGTACTAGTCCCCCGCACTCCGACCATTATATGCCTTTCCATTTTCTCCTTTTCAGTAAGATGTGTGCATGTACAGTGACGTCTGAGTAAGATGTTTGTGCTCCTCTCAATCTCCCTGTAATTACATACATAACTGTTATCACAGACATAATAACAAATAAAAAAATACAAAAGTATTGTAGAAGTGATTCCTATATTGGCTAACAATACAAACACATTGTAAGCTTTCGGCGCACCAAGGCCTCTTCATCAAAATACCTGATGCAGGTGCTTAAACCAAATTAATAACACTCAATCTATCATCCGTATTTATTTGTCCTTGGCTTGTGCATCAAAAACTCCAAATGTGTGTAAGAGACCTGGTGGTTATAAATGCAGCAGCAAAAATCAATCTGAACTATCAAATTATTTAATAGGACCTGACCTGAAACATTTTGTTCCAAGTGAAAACTTCAAAAAAATGATCCCCACATGCAGAATGTGTTAAGTGACTGTGATCCCAATGTCAAAAAAAGAGAAGGTGCAGGCTTACTATGCTCCTGAATTCTCCCAGTGATTTGCCTTCCCTCTGTGATACTGTGGCCAATTTTTTTCTTTTTTTTCTTCCTGAACGTGTATATTCATATCCACTAGTTGTACCATCTTACAGGCCTGACTCTATCTGACACTTTTCCCTTATGGGCCCCTCTGTGGCGCTTACCCTGTATTTATCAGTTACTACAATGTTTGTATTTTTATCCTCAAAAGAGGGAAAATGCTGAATTATCAAGCCTATAGGTATTAGTTTCTGGGCTATATATTGCTCAAAGCAAAGCAGATTCCAATTCAGGTGCAGTCTCCTTCTCATGACATTTTTGTATTTGGTCATTAACATAGGCAGAGGGTGATTTTTTTTGTTTGGGTAGGCCAGTTTTGGACTGGCCCACCAGGATACCGGGAAAACTCCCAGTGGGCCCAGGTGTCTGTGGACCCTCTTGCTTCTAACCATTAGGCCTATTTCATAGTCCTGCCCTATTTCTTTATGGGGAAAAAATGCTTAATAATGGAAAAATATATTAAGTAGATATAAAAGACTAGAGGAAATAAAGAGGTTGAGTGAGGAGAGGAGAAATAGTAGTTGGAAAATGGGCACACTGTCTTAGGTTTTCTGGTGGGCCACTTGCATCCCAGTCCGACACTGGGGTAGGCTAAGTCTAATGTTACTTCAACAGTTTCACCAGCAATTTTCCACTTGCTGATTCAGTCTCATAAACATTGAAAAAAGTTGTAATTCACCTGTCTGATATATATATATATATATATATATATATATATATATATATATATATATATATATATATATATATATATATATATATATATAGTTACATAGTTACATAGTTACATAGTTAAATTTGGTTGAAAAAGACAAAGTCCATCAAGTTCAACCCCTCCAAATGAAAACCCAGCATCCATACACACACCCCTCCCTACTTTTAATTAAATTCTAAATACCCATACCTATACTAACTATAGAGTTTAGTATCACAATAGCCTTTGATATTATGTCTGTCCAAAAAATCATTCAAGCCATTCTTAAAGTTCTGCATAAACATCTCCTGCTGCTGTAAGATGTCTCGGCAACATGTTCTGAAGTATTTTATTAAAATCTAAAGGTGAGTGATAAGAATGCAGAAATGCCATTATAGCAATACAATATTGATTATAAAATGAATACAGTAACTGAATAAAAGTAACAAATTAGGATAAAAAAATGAACAGTGCTAAAAATAAACTGTGGGTTGCCCCCAAGAAAAGACTAAATGACTATTTAGTGATTTAGATTACATTACACTGTCAAAGGGAACTCATCCAGTATATACATGGTTTCTATCAACCAAAATGATTGTAGCTTCTATTTACTGATGAAATAATATTAATAGGAAAGAATATAAAGCAAGGTCTGTCCCGCTTTTTATTCTTCACACGGTAAATGTTACTTACAAAATGCTAAGTGATGCAATGCCAGTTATATCTTTTGTGCATTTTCACAAGAAACATATTATATTGGAGAGGCAGGATTTCCATCATTTGTAGAAACTGTGCATCCTTTCCTATGTAGTGTTGATTGTGAGCTCTCAGTTCCACTGTTCTATTATACACAGGCAGACTTTAGGCATAGGCACGAGTCAGCAGCCTTGTGGTCTATGTATGGCATCATAATAATTGCTTAATCAATCAGTATCTGATTGGGGCTCAATTAAAAAATGGAGCTATGGCATGGCGATTGCCAATTGGCCAATTGCCCTGTCAATCTTAGGGAATTCTGCCTGGTTTTCCAAATTAGGAAAATCAGGCAGGTAGTTTTGACCTGGACAGCCCTCCCAAAATCTGGCCTGTCTGGTTCAAAACCGGACAGGTGGCAACCCTAAGTGTAGTCTGGTCAAGCAGTTTAACCAATGTTAAGAATTTCTTGAAAATGATCACATTGTACGCAGGGCTGGGCCCACTGCCGTTTGTCGCCCCTGTCCCCTCCCTCCTCCCATTTATTCTGGACTGGAGCAATGGGGATTGATGCATGGGAAATTTAAAAAATTATTATATCTCCAGCGCATCCCCAGTGTTTTTTGAACCAATGTGGGTGTGGTTGAGCAGCATGCTGCTCCCTAAAATCCTGCCACTCTAGGCTCGGGCCTAGGTGGCCTTTCCACAAATCTGGTCCTGATTGTACAGCACTGCGGCTCCGTAACAGCGCTTTACAAATGAAGTTATACATACATTCATGCACAAGTCTCTAAGGAGGAAGAGACTATCCCAAAATTCTATCAAAACTCAATCAGTCTGGAAAAAATAGTCCCCCTATCAGCATAGTTAAGGGGGCGACACCCAACTTGGAGGTGACCGAAGGCACCATCTCTCTCTCATTTATCTTAAATTATCCTCTTTGAGCCCACTGGGCAATGCAGCATCCCACTGTGTGTAAGGTCCAGATGTCATTTCTGAATATTTTTATAGCAAAATTATAAATAGCTTGCAAAGACAATGTTATGATAGAGGTTAAAAAAGGTTTAATTTCTGGTGTCAGTATCATTTTAAATGCGAGGACTGGATTGGACTGGATTAGACTGGATCATATATATTTATTCATACACCTGGACACATCTCCCTTAGGGCCACATAAGTTCCATTATGACATCATAACAGTGACCAGTAAACTAGCTGAGATGTAAACAAGATGCTGGACACATCTCCATGGAGACCACATAAGTTCCATTATGACATCATAATAGTGACCAGTAAACTAGCTGAGATGCAGCTGGGACATTTCAGTTAGTTCACCCTGACCCAGAGAGCAGGACGACTAACACTTTCTAGAACGAGATCTTTTATTCCTACATTCAACTATACTATTTATTATGGAAGGTAGGACCAATTTGTACCTGTGTTCATGAATGTTAAGAGGGTAACAGCTTCCATGACGGTTTATACTAAGGCTAATGTCACATGGACTTGAGGATTGGCTTTTCTCTTTTGTACACAGGTGGAGAAAAGCAGATCCGCTCTCATCAGCTCCATCTTTTCTATATAGAGACACTGCGTCAGCCTGTGTACAGATACACTCATTTCAGTGTAAAAATATATACTTTTGCATTTATGCGCCATCTGCTCCATATATCTCTACCTGTGTTTTTTATGCAGGTGGAGAACAGCAGCTCCTCAATCTGTGTGACATTAAACTAACAGTACAGTTGTGGGATCTGTTATCTGGAAATCCATTATCTAGAAACTCTTAATAATGGAAAGGCCATCTCCAAATAATCCAAATTTTTAAAAAGGATTTCCTTTTTCTCTGTAATAATGGGCAGAACTTTGTACTTGATCCAAACTAAGATATAATGAATCCTTTTTGGAAGCAAAACCAGCCTATTCAGTTTATTTAATGTTTACATGATTTTCTAGTAGACAAGATAAAAGGAGATCCAAATTACTGTAAGATCTATTATCCAAAAAAACCCAGGTTCTGAGCATTCTGGATATATTCTATTGTATTTATTTATATAGTAATTGCACCAAAAATTATACAGTTATTATAAAGCATACAGTGACGATTAATATGTAAGTGCCAGGAATTTTAATACATAGTTGAAATGAGGCTTCAGTCCCCAAAGAGATCTAATGTATTAGTAATGCTACAAAATGGGTAACATTACTCAACACTGCTGAGATGGTGCTACTCAGACATTTCAGTTAGGAGAGCTGCCACTTTTTTAGAGATATTCTATTTCTAGTTTGGATAACACTGTGTATCACTGAAGGTAGGACCAATATTACCTTCTAATAAAGAGGACAATTTTACAAGCAGATTTATTATTATGATTATTATGTTGAATTCCTAGGTGTTAGGGTGGCTGCCTTTTTGCTTTTTTAGATGTTCGTTATCATTTCAATAGAGTGAATGCTGTGACAATGGTTTCAAATATGTGGAAAAATGTTACTATCCAAGTAATACGGACCTATTTGATCGAAAATGGACCTATTCGACCGAAAAAACCTTTGATTTAATTTCAGTTGGTCGAATTCTAAGTTTTTTCAATTCGAAATTGAACTCTTGATAAATATGCCCCTAAATGTTATCATTTATCCCTCCAGATTATAACTATAACAATTATAACTACTCTACTGACTTCAATGCAAGTTGCAACTGTTATTATTGTAACGCTGCAAGAGAACAAGTTGGCTATGGCATGCAACAATATCTGCCAGCAGGAGAACCACTAAACCAACATAACAATTGTAACAATTATAACTACTCTACTGACTTCGATGCAAGTTGCAATTGTTGTTGTTGTAATGCTGCAAGAGAACAAGTTGGCTATGGCATGCAACAATTTCTGCCAGCAGGAGAACCACTAAACCAACAGCAAATGCCACAGGCTCTTCCCATGGTCTCCTATGTGTATGACAACTATGGAATGGCTTATCCTGTGGTTAACCAGGCATACCCTGCACCAGCCATGTCTCTTCAAGATGAACATTTTATGCAAAGACCTGGTATACCTGAGCAAAATTATAATGCAGAGAATGCCAAGTTACAAAACCCATCTGTCAGTTCCATTACAGAGAGTGGCCAACCAGAATCTTATCAAGAATTTGTGGAAAAGCAAACTCCACCAAAGCCTGATATATCTGCTACTTCAGGTACCTCTATGCCCTTATCTACAGAGGAGCCTATTATGCAGAGCCCTAAACTGTCTGATGATACAAAGGCCAATGCAGTGAGTGAGAAGAAAACTAAAAAGGGCACAAAAAGAAAACCTAAGCCGGCCAGCAGTGTTTCTGAGGAAACAAAAAAGAAAAAGAGAAAAACGGATGATCCCACTGATGAAACACATGGCAATGCAGTGAGTGAGAAGACGACTAAAAAGGGCACCAAAAGAAAACCTAAGCCGGTCAGCAGTGTTTCTGAGGAAACAAAAGAGAGAAAGAGAAAAAATGATGATCCCACTGACCAAACATTTGCCAAAAAGCATTGCAGCAAACTTCAGCAAAATATGCTTGATTCAATCAATGCATTTCATGCTCTTGGCAAAAAAACTATTGTCACAAGTCAACGGCAACAGATCAGAGAACCTGAAGAACAAGCACAAAATCAGCGTTCAAAGCCGTCTTCACCAAAGTGTGGTCAAGTTAAAGCCCACAGCAACCTACCAAAGGGAAAATGTGTAGGTGTGAAGAAAAGATCAGCTCCAAGGTTGATCCCAATAGCCCAATATGAGACACCAATACAGAAATCACCTCCTCGGATTAAAGACAGTTGGGAAGAACTCCTTGAGCAGTTGGAGTTTTCTATTCCACTTCCACCAGAGGAGAGTGAAGCTCTTAAAAGAAAAGCCCAACAGGAGAGAGAAGAGGCCTGCCAGTATACTGCAAAGGGAAGAGTGCAGTACTTTAAACAGTGGCAGCGCGACAAGGACATCTCCCTGCACTATGGATACCTGCCATATCTAGTGCATGAATGAAGAGCCATTCTTATTCTTATAAGAATGCTATATAGCTTTATTTTTTTTTTAAATGTGTTTATAAATACATGAATAAATATATATTTTTTTAAAAAATATTATTTTGTAATGCTTTCTGACTTAAATGAACATTTAACAAAATTGATACATCTATTCTGCTTGTATTATATGAAATACATATTGTTTAAATGTAAAGTACTCCAAAGAACAACTTAATCAAATTTTATTACATATTTGTCGACTCTGCTGGATGTGCCAGGAGTTACCTGGTTTTGTACTAGTCCCCCGCACTCCGACCATTATATGCCTTTCCATTTTCTCCTTTTCAGTAAGATGTGTGCATGTACAGTGACGCCTGAGTAAGATGTTTGTGCTCCTCTCAATCTCCCTGTAATTACATACATAACTGTTATCATAGATATAATAACAAATAAAAAAATACAAAAGTATTGTAGAAGTGATTCCTATATTGGCTAACAATACAAACACATTGTAAGCTTTCGGCGCACCAAGGCCTCTTCATCAAAATACCTGATGCAGGTGCTTAAACCAAATTAATAACACTCAATCTATCATCCGTATTTATTTGTCCTTGGCTTGTGCATCAAAAACTCCAAATGCGTGTAAGGGACCTGGTGATAATAAATGCAGCAGCAAAAATAAATGTGAACTATCAAATTATTTAATAGGACCTGACCTGAAACATTTTGTTCCAAGTGAAAACTTCAAAAAAATGATCTCCACATGCAGAATGTGTTAAGTGACTGTGATCCCAATGTCAAAAATAGAGAAGGTGCAGGCTTACTATGCTCCTGAATTCTCCCAGTGATTTGCCTTCCCTCTGTGATACTGTGGCCAATTTTTTTCTTTTTTTTCTTCCTGGATGTGTACTATTCATATCCACTAGTTGTACCATCTGAAAAGCCTGACTCTATCTGACACTTTTCCCTTATGGGCCCCTCTGTGGCTCTTACCCTGTATTTATCAGTTACTACACTGTTTGTATTTCTATCCTCAAAAGAGGGAAAATGCTGAATTATCAAGCCTATAGTTATTCGTTTCTGGGATATATATTGCTCAAAGCAAAGCAGATTCCAATTCAGGTGCAGTCTCCTTCTCATGACATTTTTGTATTTGGTCATTAACATAGGCAGAGGGTGATTTTTTTTGTTTGGGTAGGCCAGTATCGGACTGGCCCACCAGGATACCGGGAAAACTCCCAGTGGGCCCAGGTATCAGTGGACCCTCTTGCTTCTAACCATTAGGCCTATTTCATAGTCCTGCCGTATTTCTTTATGGGGAAAAAATGCTTAATAATGGAAAAATATATTAAGTAGATATAAAAGACTAGAGAAAAATAAAGAGGTTAAGTGAGGAGAGGAGGAATAGTAGTTGGAAAGTGGGCCCACGGTCTTAGGTTTTCTGGTGGGCCACTTGCATCCCAGTCCGACACTGGGGTAGGCTAAGTCTAATGTTACTTCAACAGTTTCACCAGCAATTTTCCACTTGCTGATTCAGTCTCATAAACACTGAAAAAAGTTGTAATTCACCTGTCTGAGCACACAGGGAGGATTTTTGTCTAAAATGCAGTATAATCTTAAATCTGTCACATACATGGGCTGATTTAAGAGCTACTAGCTGATGCTCCCACAGACTGCATGGTAAAGCACTAAGTAATTTTCCACTGGCCATAGACGAAGCCCAGACTATTTTGAAAATAATATTCACAGCACTCTCTTATTATCAAAATTATAGAAAAAGTTCAGTTCATCCACATTAGTGGAAATCAGGTCTAATAATTGGGTTGTTTAAAATTATACAATGTTTATAGATATACACACACATAAAACACAAGGGATATGTTAACTGTATACCGAAAGTACAATGCATTTATATTTTCCCATGCAAAACACAGTTTTTGCATGGGAAAGTACAGGTATGGGATCAGTTATCCGGAAACCCATTATCCAGAAAGCTCTGAATTACAGAAAGACTGTCTCACATGGACTCCATTTTATCCAAATAATCCATATTTTTAAAAATGATTTCCTTTTTCACTGTAATAATAAATCGGCACCTTGTATAAGAACTAAGATATAATGAATCCTTATTGGAGGCAAAACCAGCCTATTGGGTTTATTAAAGGTTTAAGTTATTTTTTATAAGACACAAGGTTTGAAGATCCAAAAAATGAACAGTGCTAAAAATAAACTGTGGGTTGCCCCCAAGAAAAGACTAAATGACTATTTAGTGATTTACATTATATTACACTGTCAAAGGGAACTCATTCAATATATAGATTATTTCTATCAACCAAAATGATTGTAGCTTCTATTTACTGATGAAATAATATTAATAGGAAAGAATATAAAGCAAGGTCTGTCCCGCTTTTTATTCTTCACACGGTAAATGTAACCTTTCCTATGTAGTGTTGATTGTGAGCTCTCAGTTCCACTGTTCTACTATACACAGGCAGACTTTAGGCATAGGCACGAGTCAGAAGCCTTGTGGTCTATATATGGCATCATAATAATTGCTTAATCAATCAGTATCTGATTGGTGCTCAATCAAAAAATGGAGCTATGGCATGACGATTGGGAATTGGCCAATTGCTCTGTCAATCTTAGGGAATTCTGCCCTGTTTAACCAATTAGGAATATCAGGCAGGTAGTTTTGACCTGGACAGCCCTCCCAAAAACTGGCCAGTCTGGGTCAAAACCGGACAGGTGGCAACCCTAAGTGCAGTCTAGTCAAGCAGTTTAACCAATGTTAGGAATTTCTTGAAAATGATCACATGCATTGTACGCAGGGCTGGGCCCACTGCTGTTCGTTGCCCCTGTCGCCTCCCCCCTCCCCTTTATTCTGGACTGGAGCCATGGGGATTGATGCATGGGAAATTTAAAAAATTATTATATCTCCAGCGCATCCCCAGTGTTTTTTGAACCAATGTGGGTGTGGTTGAGCAGCATGCTGCCCCCTAAAATCCTGCCACCCTAGGCCCGGCCTAGGTGGCCTTTCCACAAATCCGGTCCTGATTGTACAGCACTGCAGCTCCGTAACAGCGCTTTACAAATGAAGTTATACATACATTCATGCACAAGTCTCTAAGGAGGAAGAGACCATCCCAAAATTCTATCAAAACTCAATCAGACTGGAAAAAAGAGTCCCCCTATCAGCAAAGTTAAGGGGGCAACACCCAACTTGGAAGTGACCGAAGGCACCATCTCTCTCTCATTTATCTTAAATTCTCCTCTTTGAGCCCATTTTTGAGCCCATTTTTACTTTCTTTAATGAAAAAGAAACCTATCTCCAATATACTTTAATTAAATAATGTGTACCATTTTTATAAGAAACCTGACTGTGTGCAGTGAAATTCTCCCTTCATTTACTGCTGTGTATAGGAATTGTCAGATGGTCCCTAACTGCTCTGCAGGGAAACAATCATACTTATGAACAGCATGGGGAGCCCCCGCCTTACTTCCCAGCCAGGCAGAACTCAAGCAACTTTGTTTGTTTCCCTGTAGAGCAGTCGGCGACTGTGCAGAGATTTGTATTGGATTTTATTTTTGCCTTTACATCCCCTTTACTGTTTCCAACTCCAGCTGCAGAGACAAAGATCATCAACCCAGATTTAAACAGATAAACTGCGATTCTATTTAGAGGATTATTTTGCTGCAGCCACTGGTTCTGCATAGTTGGAGAGTTGTATTAAACAATACAAAATCTATAAAATCCATATTAGATTACATGACAACACAGGACCCAGTGCAGTCTAACTATTCTGATTATTAATCAGTCTTGCTGTATCGGCTCTGGCAAATATTATTTGACTTGTGTTGTTTTGATAATTTATGATTATCCCTAAGCAGCCAAGACCACACTGAGCATGTGCACAGTCTTGGTCTTGCAAATATGTTTAACAAAGTTACAATATGGTGACCCCCTGTGGCCAACTTTGAAAGCATAAATCATTTGTTTGATTAGGCTTGTGGTGCAGTAAATTTATGTTTATGTTTAGTATACAAAATACAGCATTTCTAGCCCTATTCTATTTTAGACTTTGCTTCCCCTTTAGTGAAATGTTTCAGAATTCAGTATTATGCGCAGCAGATATCATTCAGATGCAAAGAGTTAAAATGGAATCTAGAGACTTAGTCTCAGAGATCTGAAATAGACAGAGTTTCAGCAAGTTGGCTTCAACCTATTGCATAATTCCCATCTATCAGACTTGCTGAGGAAAGCTGGAGAACTCACTGGTTTTATACAAACATTACATATACTTACTTATGTACTAGAGTTGGTGCCCATCCCCATACAAATTCAGAGAACCCCTTGTGGATGGAAGTGGATGGTTGGCCTCTTGCTCATGGTGGATTGGTCAGAGGCTATGTGTAAGCAATTCCTAGGGTACATGGGATTTCAAAGAGAAAGGCTTTTGTAGATAGAGACTTAACAGCATCATACTTGTGCCAATAGAATCATGTACAGATGTTATTTTGATGTACAGAACTGGAATGATGTTTTTTCCATCTGAAACTGCTGCCCTGATTTGAAGACACTGGTTCACTGGTTCAATTGGCTACAGACCAATTTATCAGAGAGATGTAGCTCTGTCCTTCATCCAGGGACATGGGCAGTGATGTCACAGGGGGTGGGAGGGGCAAGTGGTGTGGCTGGCTGTTGCTGTCATGAGGAGGGGCTATGAAGTGGCAATTGGCCGATAGCTGTGTCAATCTCAGATAGTCCTGCACAAATTAGGAGTATTGACTCAGTTAGCCCTTCCAAAAACTGGGCTGCCCAGGTAAAAACTAGACAGATGACAACCCTATAATGGATAGATCCTATGAAGAACCACGTAAAAGGATAGGCAGAACCCATCCTCAGTGGCTCACAGGGCTCCAAATCCTTCTCTCACTATATATATATATATATAATCTTGCTTTTACCTCTGCTATGAGTTATAATCATCAAATCTGCCCCAGTTTTGCTCCTCCACAAAATTCACAAACCCCCAGAAAAATGAGTAAAGGCTTTGGAGTCAAGAGGCATAATTTCCTATGTTTTTTCTCGCATTAAATGTATTGACAATTGGGAGTTTTATCTCTGCACTTTTTGGTGCATCAAACAAATTGTAGTCAATGGACATTTTTTTTTCCAGAGCAAAAACATAAATAAACATAAATCAGGATTTTTTTTCGCTAAAAAAACATGGAATGGAAAAATTCAAAAATTGTATTTGTGTTTTTTCCGCCATGCATTTGTTTTGAACCAGTAAATTTTGCAGCAAAACTGGGAGCAACATCCAAGGGGTTGGGGAGCAACATGCTCACAAGCCACTGGTTGGGGAAAACTCATTTAGTGTGGACATATTCTTTTTTTTTGGGGGGGGGGTGTGGGAGGTTCATGTTTGTACCACTGTTCAAGGCATGTATTAATATATGGAGGCAGAAAACACTAAATATACAGCTAAAATATGGCTTTGAGTAGACGGTAGTCAGACATGAGAGGCCCTAGGGGAGAATAGCATATCATATTTGAGAACTGGTAGAGAAAATGCAGCAACAGTTGAAAACCTAACAAAAAACATCATCACCTTTATGCTAACAAATGCCAGAGGTCTTTCAAACAAGATAGGGCTACAGCAGTAATAACTGCAATGGAACAATACAATATGGTCTGCATTACACAGTCACTCATAACTGTGTGTGTCTTAGACCTGCATGATAAATCCGTTATCTAAGCAAGGATAGGATAGGCAAAAAAAGAAATAGAGGTGGTGCCAGGAGGAAGTAGAAGTGGCAGGTAGAAGTATACAGTAGTATATAAATAAAGTTATTAGGTATGCAGTGTGTTGTGTGTGTGCATGTGTGGTATTGGGACTGTTTAATGTGAATCATGTACAGTATAATCCCTGTAAAGTACTTGGCAATATATAGTTCTATATAAATAAAGAATTCTAATAACAATGTGGTGCAGACAGGGTGTCACGGCATGAGGGCTTTACCTGGTGTACAGGTCTATAATACAAGAACAGCATCATGTTAGTTACGCATGAGCACTAGCTAAACAGAAGGCTGTGCAACAAATCCAAATCTAATGTAGACTAAGAACAAAGAAAGGGTTAATAAACCAAGATGAGGAACAGATAAAGAAAAAAGACTGCAGCAGCAGGAATTTAAGTGGATTATAAAATTAGGCACAGTTGGTCTTGGACTCTTAAATGAAACCAATGAACCCTCCACCTGTTGTGCTTATCAAGTTAATTATAAAATATGGTGCAAGTCATACAAGAGGTTTTAATGATACCAATGCATTTTGGAAATAAAGTCAACTGACTTAATTCTGGTTTTACATTGCTTTGTGTATGTGATGTATATACTGTATGCAATTTCCTTAAAACTATAAAGATAAACACAAGACAAAATGAATTGGTGTGTCGATAAAGTGTTACTTTGTATACAGAACAGCTGTTGGCTGGAGGATCGCATAATACTCTAGAATTTATGTTATTTTTTTAAAAAGGGGACGCTAGTGCCTCGATTGTAAAAAAATATCTTTTTGTTTTGGTCATACATTTAAAGCCCTGGGGTGTGAATTGATTTAGGGAATCTATGCATCTAAGTTCCATAGTAAATTAGGTTGAAAAACAATACACGTCTATATATTTCAACCTTTTATATCCATATATAATCTGCCTAACTACCAGTTGATCCAGAGGAAGGCAAAAACCCATCTGAAGCCTCTCCAATTTGCCTCAGAGGGGGAAAAATTTCCTTCCTGACTCCAATATGGCAATCAGACCAGTCCCTGGATCAACTTGTACTATGAGCTATCTCCCATAACCCTGTATTCCCTCACTTGCTAAAAAGCCATCCAACCCCTTCTTAAAGCTAATGTATCAGCCTGTACAACTGATTCAGGGAGAGAATTCCACATCCTCACAGCTCTCACTGTAAAAAACCCCTTCCGAATATTTAGTCAGAACCTCTTTTCTTCTAATCAGAATGGGTGACCTCGTGTCAGTTGGAATGACCTACTGGTAAATAATAGCATTAGAGAGATTATTAATAGTAATATTAGGGGCACATTTACTTAGCTCGAGTGAAGGAATAGAATAAAAAATACTTTGAATTTCAAAGTTTTTTTTTTTGGCTACTTCGACCATCAAATTGGCTACTTCGACCTTCGACTGCGACTTCGAATCAACGATTCGAACTAAAAATCGTTAGACTATTCGACCATTCTTTAAAAAAAACTTCGACCACCTACTTCGCCACCTAAAACCTACCAAGCATCAATGTTAGCCTATGGTGAAGGTCCCCATAGGCTTTCCTAGATTTTTTTGATCGAAGGAAAATCGTTCGATCGATGGACTAAAATCCTTCGAATCGTTCGATCTGAAGGATTTCATTTTTCCTATGACCGTTTGAACGAACGAATAGCTGTAAATCCTTCGACTTTGATATTCGAAGTTGAAGGATTTTACTTTGACGGTCGAATATCGAGGGTTAATTAACCCTCGATATTCGACCCTAAGTAAATGTGCCCCTAGGAGTTACTCTTTGCTACATTTAATGTGTGAATGCATATAATTATCAGCTCAGTGTTTTATCCCCTCCAAAAAAATTTGGTGTAATTATAAGCAGCTGCATAAAAGTGCTTTGGGAAAATATGGTTTTCATCCATTATGGCTTTTTATGTGGTTATTCCTAGAGCAACTTCCACCTGTATTACTTGCCAATTTGAATTTTCCCCATTGACTTTAATGGGTTATGTGAGGTCTGAAGTGGTGTAAAACAATGACGTCAAATAAAATTATTTTACAATTTATTCTGCGATATTCGTTTTACACAGCATAATAAATATGTGCACAGTAGATTTGATGTTGGTTACATCTCATGCATGCCAAGACCCCAGTGCTCCAAGAACAGACAAGAATCCATATCTGGGCCAAGTGGAGGGTAGGGGGTAAGGGGACACGAAGGATTTCTGGCTTTTCGAAGTAAAAAAATTCTAAATTCAAAGCAATTTTTTGGATACTTCGACCATCGAATAGGATACTACGACTTTGACCTTGATTCGTAAAAAGTAAAAATCGTTTGACTATTCGACCATTCGATAATCAAAGCACTGTCTCTTTAAATAAACTTTGACTTCAATACTTCGCCAACTTAAACCTGCCGAAGTGCTATGTTAGCCTATGGGGACCTTCTACAACATTTTTATAAGTCTTTACACATCGAATAAAAATCCTTCGATCGATCGCTAAAATCGTTCGAATCGTTCGATTCGAACTATTTAATCTTTCGATATGACTTCTAATATGAGGATATTAGAAGTTACCTTTGGGGGCTCCATGACCTGTATAAAAACTCTCAGCATTTGGCCTTGTGCTTTTATATGGTCATGTAACTCCTCGGTAAGGTATCCTTATATTTTACAATAGGGGGTAATTTTTTCACAATACTATATATTTATATAATACACAAAAGCCATGAATATCCTGTAAATGATATCCTTATAAACGGTGAGTTCTGATGTCATCAGTTATAAACGGTGAGTTCTGATGTCATTTCTGTCACATGACTCACTGAAATTTGTGTATTATAATAAATAAAGTACCCCCAGTTGCAAAATATGAGGATATTATAAGTTACCTCGGAGTTCCATGACCTGTATAAAAACACTCGGCCTTCGGCCTCGTGTTTTTATATGGTCATGAAACTCCTCGGTAACTTATAATATCCTTATATTTTACAAGAGGGGGTACTTTATTCACTATATAATGTTTATTGCATATTTTATATATTACATGTATACTATAGATGTTAGAAATATATTACATATGGAATATTTTAGATATTACCTATGTAATATGATACATGTTACATATGTTATATATTATATAAGTTATAAATTGTTTTGAGACATTACTTTTCTACAGTATATGTCACATTAAATCATTAAATACTGTATATGGAAAATATGACATATGTAATATACATTAAATAACATCTGTATAATGTGATATGTGTAACCATAACTGCATTTTTGAACTGATGTGTGAACAGTAGGGATGCGATCCAGCCGAATACAAAACACTTCACTTCAATTATTTATTGATAACTTTAAATTCACAAATGTTTAAAGGCTCAGATTCCTAAATTATTTGAGACCAATTATTTTAGACCATTTCCCTGCCACAGCCTTCCTTGGAATATACTTATGCAGATACAGAATAAAGTGAAAGATAAACCAACGTTATATAATATGGATTTCCGGGAGAAAATGCACACATCCTAGATATCAAGGTCATGGACTACAGTTAGTTTTGCCTTTAAAACACTAACAGCAATAATATGTATTCCTGGGGCTGGAAGAGGACAAGGAGGGGGAAGAAAAAGCATCCAGTTCAACAATATATGATAATCAATTAGGGCTGGGACACACTGTGCGATTTGGGGAGATTTAGTCGCCTGGCGACTAATCGCCGCGACTTTTCTCCCCGAATGCCTCCCCTCGCTCTGCGCCTGGCTAAAATGAAAAATCGCCTGCGCTAATCACACGCGGCGATTGGTTTTCCGAAGTCGCCCGAAGTTGCCTCAGGAGGAAACTTCGGGCGACTTCGGAAAACGAATCACCGCGTGTGATTAGCGCAGGCAATTTTTCATTTTAGCCAGGCGCAGAGCGAGGGGAGGCATTCGGGGAAGATTGGTCGTGGAAAGTCGCGGCGATTAGTCGCCAGGCGACTAAATCTCCCCAAATCGCCTGGTGTGTCCCAGCCCTTAGTCCCCCAGAAGTCTGACAATAGAAGATGTAAGCTGTTTTTCCAAAGGATTATCCTTTAACCCTACCACTAAATGAATTTGGCTTTGAAAATGCTCTTTAAATTCGAGAGACAATTAGGGCAAAATCAATGTTTTCAACATGCAGTGCCTATTAGTGCTTTCAGATTAAAAAGCTAATTTGAGCCACTGGAAGCTTATCCTTCTATTGAGACTTTTACTGCTGTTTTGAAAGCAGAAATTTTGAAAAGCAGAAATAAATGCAGAGCTACTAATTCAAACTTAAGAATAGTGGGTATTTAAATGTCCGGTAACAGATACGTACTATAAAGCTTGCTTATAAGTGTGAGACAGCAGCTCCAACTAAATGATTGGCACTTTGGGAATATGATTGGCTTGTATTTGGCAAATGTATGGATTTGTAAACAGATTGCACACTTCTCAACAAGTTTAATCTTGGGTGTCCATTGTTACATGTTAAAGAAAGTCTGGAAATCTGGTAAATACCTTTTGTTCTCCACTGACTGCCCTCTTTTGATTTCCCAAACCATGGATGGGGATGTAGCCTAAAGGCAAATTAAGGTGAGATTTGGGGTAAACGCTTATTGAATGTTCAACATACACATGAAACAATGCCAGGCTACAATATTCAATGTTCATATGCATCAGTACATTTATTATGAGTTAAATGGTAGCCCTGAACATTTGTTGGACTGCAAGGAATGACCTCTGCCCTATGACCTTCTTTACAATATATTGTTTCAAAAGGAGTAACTGTTTAATTTGTCTTAATAAGTCACAATCTTGGCTTTCCATTTTACCAAGGCTGTCTAGCTGGTATTTACCCTTGAAAGGGCTCAAACTGCATTTTTATGACTTCATCCTGACTTTGTACATGGAAAATGTTATACAGCACTTCTCTTTGTAAATTCCTAGGGGCCTATTTATTATGCTGTGTAAAAAACTGCGCGATAATACACCACAATTCACCATGTAAAAAAGGGCGTACGATTTTTATGCATTTTTTCTTAGAGTGACTTATGCCAGAGTAAAATTATACACATCTTGATAACTTCACCATTGATTTTACATTTTCACACCGTTTTTTGAGAGAATTTCGTTTTACACAGCATAATTAATAAGCTCTTTAGAAAAAAAGAAATGTCTTGAGTGTATTTACATGGTTTCAAGATCAGCAGTTACATGCTTTGTGTGCTTTCTTGGCTGTACTATATCCCACACCCCAAAAAAGTGCAAATAGATTTTTAATTAGAGGTACTACAATTCTAGAAGTGAGACTAATATTTACTTTCCGAAGACTTCACATCCTACTTCCATGTTAGGAAACAGATCTTGTATTATGTGATATAGATGAATTTAAGTAATCTTAAGAAAAAATGTATTAGCTTCATTTTAAATTTTCCATTCTTTTTCAGTTATTCAACTTTTTTTTTGTTTTGTAATTCTCCTGGAAAGTGAAGTAGTGACTAGGCAGTGGTTTAAAAGTCAGAAAGAAGATGAATTAGAGAAGATCTGCATTAAACATACATAAGAAAACATAACACATGTATGGAATCAGTTATCTGGAATTCTTGTGACCAAAGGGATAGCCATGCCTTAAAGGAACAGTAACACCAAAAAATGAAAGTGTTTTAAAGTAATGAAAATATAATGACCTGTTGCCCTGCATTGATAAAACTGATCTGTTTGCTTCAGAAACACTACTATAGTTCATATAAACAAGCTGCTGTGTAGCAATGGCGGAAATTGAAAAAAGACTATATGGCACAGGTTAAATAGTGGCTATCAAATAACACCATTATGTTCTACAGAGCTTATTTGTTATCTGCTGTGTAACCTGAGCCTTTTCTCCTTTGAATGGCTGCCCAATTGCTACACAGCAGCTTATTTATATAAACATTAGTAGTGTTTCTGAAGCAAACACAGCAGTTTTACCAGTGCAGGACAACACTACATTATATTTCTATTACTTTAAAATAATTAATTTTTTTGATGATACTGTTCCTTTAAGACTACTAAAAAAAAACATTTAGGGGGTTATCTATCAAAATCCGAATTTTGTCCGACAAAACTAGAATCCACGATTTGCCCTTTTTTATTAATAAAAAAGAAAAAAACCGTATCAGAAAAAAAACTACATTTTGTCAGATTGTCGCAGACAATAATATCTTCAAATTGCAAATAGGACCTCTGCCATTGACTTTACAGGACCGTGACAGGTTGAAGATGTAGTATTTCGGATTTTGCAGCCTTGGGGCATAATACATCTCAAAAAATATAAGGTTTTTTTTTTATTAAAAATTATGATAAACAACCCCCTTAATCGTGGAATTAAAAAAAAAACAAAATAGCTTTGTTACCAACAAGAGTTTATGCAGCTCTGTTATGATCAAGTATAAGGTACCTGAAAACTAAGAGCATTGTGTTACTTCTAATGAAATAATTTTCTATGAGTGTTATTGTAAGCTGAATTTTTCTAAGCAGGATGAAAGGGCAACAAATCCAAAAGGGTTTTTTTACATGTTGATCACAGCTGGTACCTGGTCTGTGTTGTTTGTATTTATATTGTACAAAATGTTTTATTTGTGTGGATGCTTTACTACTAATTTTTTCTTCATTTTACATCAATAAAGTGCTTGGAGACTTATCTTACATGTATCTGTTCAGTTTACCAGCCCTGATAAAGACTTCATAGTACTTGAGATAACCTGAATCCGATTCTGCATTTTTTCCATCTTTATATTTACTAATTAATGTATTAACAGGTTTAAAAAAGGGTTTGTTTAAAAAAAAAAAAAGATTAAAAATTGAAATGTGAGAAAATATGCAGAATTATTTTCTGCAACCCTGAATAGTCAGGCTTTATTAGAGGGGAAAAAATGAAAGTCACAAGAAAAAAAAAACAAGTCAAAGCTGGTGAGATTTTCCATTGCACTAAAAATAAATGGTACAATGTGATTCTCATTTGTGTGCAATGGGAAATAGCTGCCCTATGGCACATTGCATTTGTAATATCACTCAAGAACTTAGGCATTCAAACCTGCCACTGCTCTGTGGGTGCACATAACAAATCTGTGTTTGTATTGCATGTGTAATTGTGATGTAGGTAATCTCTGTTTTAAGATGTGTATTTATCAAATTATAAATATCCCAATTCCCCCATAGGAGAACTCCATAGCGCTCTGTTCACTCCTATATAATTTTTGAGCACTTTTATCAAAGGGGAAACTACATTGTGACCTTATAGTATTTATGAAAAACAACGTGATCCCATTAAATCACAGCAAGAATTGCAAGCTTGCTTATTAAATTGTCAACTTGTTGAATATTTACTTACCATTTACTTCTAGGCACCTAGGCAGGTTTTAGGTGGTGTTAATTTAGATTTTTCCCATTTTTAAAAAATACATTCTAAAAAATTGCAGTAACATAATTGTAATTGCAAGTAAGAACTTGCTAATGGCCTAAAGGGCAGCCTATGTATGGGCCTATACTTTATTAAATACATCACATTAACATACAAATATAAATTACATGCTGGCAGTTGCCTTCTGTTTAGAAAGTAACCTTATACATATGATGAGATGTTTATCTAGAGTGTGCTCTGTAAGAAAGTAGGGTTTTAATACTATATCTATAGAGAACCACTCAACTTGTATTTACCCTTTAAAAATGAAAATCTTATGCCTTTAAAATGTCTGTCTTTAGCTTTATATTGTAAATTATTCATTTTCTAGAAAATGCTAGTCAGCTCCTACAGTTGCATTGATGATAACTATAAAGGACCCACCAGACAAAGCTCCCCTGTGAAACTTGGGGTACTTTTATTTCTCATTCTAGCTGTTTTGAGTCTGAGAATGCAATCCAAAGCTCATTTCTGCCTTTGCTTCGTAATTAAACAGTATCACTTTAGTGAATGATTATATTTAGGGCTATGATTGTGCATTTACTTCAAGTTTTATATTTACTTATTATTCTTTATTTATACAGTGGTTATTCAGTTCTTTACAGTGATTGTTTATCATTTCATCAGTCCCTGCCCCAGGGTCTAATGGTGGTGGCAGACAGGGAGATTAGTCACCCAGCGACAAATCTTTGCTTCTGTGGGCGACTAATCTCCCTGAAATTCCTTCCCAGCGGCAAATTGTATTCTTGCCGGCGTTGGGCAACTTCAGAAATCCGGAGCAATCCGTATGCCATTCCGCCGGTGACTTGTATTCTTGCTGGCAGGAAGGTATTTAGGGGTGACTAATCTACCTGTCTGCCACCATCCTTAGAAGTATGGGAGGAAAGCAGAGGAATTGGAGGAAACCTATGAAGACACAGGGAACATAAATGCCTAGCAGACAGCACCCTGGTAGGAACCAAAGTCAGGACCCCATAGCTGCAAGGCAGCAGTGCTAACCAATAACACAATGGTACCCAAACCCTAAAATACTGTGCCACCCAGATTAACAAATTAATGAACAGATTAATTAACAGATTAATTAACAAATTAATCTCTAATTTTCTGTAATTTTCACAGTAGTTCAAAGTGTGCTCCTTGTTTATTATCCTGTCTTGTGAACATGGAATCTCCTGTTGTATATAATATAAAGATATAATATAATATAAAGATACAATCCTTTCATTGCAGTGAAAGTGATACGGATAAAATAGAAATGCAACAGAAAATGGTCTTTTTAATGACGCATTTTAAAATTCCTACCTTGATTGGCACAATGCAAGTAAACACTACTTTTATAAAATACTGTTTAGTGTTTATTGTGATTATCTTTGATTCTAGTAACTGTTAACATAACATAAGGTATCAAATACACCCCGAATGGATGTTTATCACCCTAATGACATGGGGTTAACCTGATTATATTCAACACCCACAAAGACAGGGTTATTTTCTCAGTTTAACTATTTAACTATAGAGCAGTAATATTGTACTGTATGTTCCTAATAACAAAGCAGTCCATCCCCATGTAGCATTCAAAATTCCATCCTCTTTCCCTGTCATAAAGGTCTCACTATACCAGTGTCAATTTCTATATATTTATCTATCTGTCTGTCTGTCTGTCTGTCTAGCTATCTGTCTATACATATGCAAAACGTATATCTATTTCACAGTAAGATAAAATGATAAATGATTCCCACATGCATCCTGGCATTGTTATTTATATGTAAATGCAAAATGTACTGTATATCAATGAGGTATTACATTAAAGTGAGCAGTGCAAATAAATGTGCATATAAACCACAGAAAGCCATTGACTCTGTTTTAATCAAATAATTCACATTTTTAAAAAATATTTTATATTTCTCTGTAATAAAAAAACAGATCCAAACTAAGATAGCATTAATCCTTATTGGAAGCAAAACCAGCCTATTGGGTTTATTTAATGTTTACATGATTTTCTAGTAGACTTAAGGTATGAAGATCCAAATTACTGAAAGATCCGTTACCTGGAAAACCCCAGGTCCCGAGCATTCTGGATCATAACCCCAGGTCCCATACCTGTACTTTAATGCAATAACTGATTGCCCTATTTAGCTCAAGAAATAGCAAAACCATCTACATTTCATGATTAAAACTATAGGCAAAAAGTATGTTCAACATAAGGGGGGGGGGTGTATTGGAAAAGGGGGTATACTGCTCTTTTAAATCAGGTGACTTTAAAAAATGGGAGAACTGAAGTCCATACGTTTGATATTTCAAATGATGCCATTTTCTATCATTTATTTCTTCAAATATAATTAAGCAAAATAGGGTTACCATTTGGTGCAAATATTTTGTGGAGCAGGCAGAAAGTACTGCAATGTTATAATGAATATATTATGCTCTGCTCAGTATCTGCCTGACGCGTTTCATGCTAGAACAGTGCCTATTTGCAGACAAGGCAATATATAGTGTACCGACACATCATTTGAGTAATGTGGCCTCTTCAAGGCAGTCCATGGTATGTAATTGCTGCATAAAATGTAACAAGGTATATTTCATTATTCTGTCATTTATATTTACTTGCTGTTCAGTAGGTCACATGGTTGTGTTTCATCAGTCTATGTGCAGCACCAATCATATGGATAAAGTGAACCATTCTAGGGAACTGAAAAGTGTTTTTTTTCACAGTTGTACAGATTCCGCCATCGTTCCATACATCTTGCAGCAACACAGGTCACTGCAGACTGTTCAGCAGTCAGGCACTGCTTTGTCTTTAACTGGAAGTATATTGGAAGTTCTGGAATTTTATAGCCAGCCAATTAAACCCCCACCACCCAGAGTCTTTTATTTTATGTATGTATTTCTGCTTTTATAGGCAGCTTTACCCAAGCACTGCAATATTGTATATATGGCAAGGTATTAGAAATGAACATTACAAGCAAATATGAATGGTAGAGCAGAGCACTGGCAGGATATTTGGATGACATATTGTATTTCTTTCTGTTTGATGATTTATTCATTTTAGATTATAGCTACTTATTTATAGGGGAACATTATATCATCTTGGTGCTCATCAGGAACATCGAGCTATGGATTGTGGTCATTTCAAACTATTTGTAATCATGATAAATGTAATCAAGTAGAATGCCAATAGATTTTCAGAAAATATCAAGAACATATTACTGGACAGTAAACTCAAATATTGTACCCTTTTCTCCACTTAGTATTATTATTCTTTATTTATAGAGCAGCAAAACAGTCTGCAGCGTTTCACAGAGAATTTACATCATTCACATCACTTACTATAGAATGGCTTTGTTTGCTGTGCATGCTTTTGCTTGTCTGTAGTGAGATAGATGAATGAAGCACATTTCTACACCTATTTAAAGGGTTACTGCCACATTTACTCTATAAAATTGCTGCTATGCCACGCTCAGCACTAGATATGCTTTTTCTTTTAAAACCACTTTATTTTTCGAGTTATAGTCCAGCTTACAAAGGATAGCTTTAGGGAATTGGACTCCTGTATGTCCCACAGAGAAAAGGGAAGAAACCCATCTCCTGCCACTCCATTTTTGCGAGACCTAAAATACTGGGAGTCTGTAGACCCAAAACTAGCGTAATTTAGAAAAGAATGTGACATAGCTATGATATTGTGTCCTGAGGGTGTTATGGGTGAGCAGTGATTATATATAACTATCTCAGATTGCAAAACTCTATAGCAGGGCAGGAACCTCTTTTCTCCTGGGGCCTATTTATTAACATTCTATTTTCTTCAGAAATTGAATATTTTTCTTTAAAAAATAGTTTTTTTATTTCTCCAAAACGCTAAAAATTTGAGATAAATGTAAGAGTAAAAGAAGTCAACGAGAGCTGCGTTGACCTTTTTTTAGCCATTCGGACTTTTAGAGGTTTTCTGATTTTTCGTGCACTACTAATTGTCCTAAAACTCAAAGTTTTAGAGGTTTTAGAGGTACAGTCTTTGTATTTTTTTATGGATTGTCCAGGGCTTTCTTTAGTTTGTGCTTTTTATATTCAGATCTTTTAATAAAATACATGGCATCCGTGATTTTAAAGAAAATAAGTTTATTTGTTGTTTAAAACAAAAAAACTAACTCAAGAGAATGTTAATTAATGGACCTATTAATCTTGTATCTGTGTATGATCTAATTTATTACAATTTATGTCCCCTATTTATATTGGATCCCTTATCTGGAAACCCAACATATTACACAAAGACCATCTCCATTTTAATCCTAATAATAATTCTATTTTTTTTTTTAATTACCTTCTTTTTCTCTGTAGTAATAAAACTGTCCTTGATAGTAACTAAGGTGCATAAATCAGCATTACATTATTTACATTAGAACAAAAATCAAACCTGCATGTATCTGAAAAGTATTAAGACAAGCAAGATGCAATACTAGTATAAAATAAACGGAAGATATAACTATAAGCAAGGCTATATTTGCCTTTAATATGTCAGTTGTGGGTGTATGCATAGTCCTACATTTTTCTGTATCTGTCAGTTGCACAAAGGATCTGCTTGTTTTGCGCTTATGCTGTCACTGCAATGCTCAGTCAGTAGAAAAGCTACACAGCAGCACTGCAAGGTCCTCAGCAGATTTAATAGAACTGCAGCATATATTCAGCTTTTCCCCATTTGTTCTATTGGAGAGTAGGTTTCATACAGAGCTTTCTATAGTTGTGGCAGGGCTTGATCAAAACAAATCTGTTGGGGCCCTGGTTTTATATAACGCAGGAGTATTTAACCTATGGACCTTCAACTATTGTTAAATGATGAGCCAGGCTTTTGATTTACTGCTGCCATTGTGTCCTATTGTTGCCATCTTGCTCTTCTCTACCTGTTATTCCCCACTCTTCACACATTATACTGCAGCTCTGTGTGACCCCTAAATGTGTAGGGCCCAAGGCAATCACCCCTATATTCATGCACGAAAGCTCTGGTTAATAGGATAAAAATTGAATCAGATTACAGTTACACAGTGGGTGATCAGGGGTGTCCAACCTTCAGTTCTGCAGGTAGGAACATTCCCCACCTCTGCTTTAGAAGCAACATACAGTAGGTACCAAGGGCAGAACTAATGGACTCATTTACAATATATAAGACAAGGTGCCCTTTGCACCCATTTTTTGTCCCAAGAAACAGAGTTGCACCTTGCGCTGAGTTTGACCGCTCTCTATACAGGGGGAAGAGGTGTCAACCCCTAGAATTCCCCTTAGTTTACACCCAAACAAGTTGGGAGCCTTGGTGCCTTGGAAGGCGTATTGAGCTTGGAAGCCTCATGCTCACATCTGCCTATAGCAGGCATTAAAGGGGCTGTTCACCTTTCGAGTTAACTTTTAGGGGGTTATTTATCAAAGAGTTTTTTATACCTCAAATTAACTCGAATGAACTCACAGCTCAAATGGTTTCTAATTTAAGAAAAAGCTTGAATGGAAAAAACTTGAATCAGCGAGTTTGGGGTCAACGACCTAAAAACTCAAATCAGTTTAGTCACTAGAATTAATCGAGTTTTGGGGAAAAGCCCTCTGAAAAAAACTCAAACACCATGAAGGCTATTAACATCTTCAACAGGTTCAAGGGACCTCTGCCATTGACTCCTACATGACTTCAACAGGTTTTAGATGGTGTATTTTCAGATGTTTCCAGCTTTGGGTTATAATACATTTTGAAAATGTCAAATTTTGTTTTTTAACCTGAAAAATATTTTTTTTTACTTTAAAAACCCTCTCGTAAACTTGAATTTTTCGTGGAAAACACAACTCGACTTTTGATAAATAACTCCCCGTAGGGAGCGATATTCTGAGACAATTTGCAGTTGGTTTTAATTTTTTTATTATTAGTGGTTTTTGAGTTATTTAGCTTTTTATTCAACAGCTCTCCCATTTGCTAATTCAGCAGTCTGGTGGCTAGGGTCCAAATTACCCTAGCAACCATGCATTGATATATAAATAAGAGACTGGAATATGGAAAGGAGATGGTTTGAATAGAAATCTGAGTAATAAAAAGTAGAACTAACTGTAAACCTGTAGCCTTACAGAGCATTTGGTTTTTGATGGGATCAGTGACCCTCTTTTGAAAGCTTGGTTTTTGATGGGGTCAGTGACCCCCTTTTGAAAGCTGAAAAAGGCAAACCATTAAAAAAATTAAATATGAGAAATAAACAATTGAAAAAGTTACTATTACATACTAAAAGTTAGCTTAAAGGTGAACCACCCTTTGAAGTACAGGAACCGCTTGCACCTTATAGAACTCAGAAGCAGCACCAGCATGGTTAATGCATGAAGCACCAAGGGTCACATTGTGCAGCCCTAATTGCTTTTCCTTTGTGCTTATCTCTCCATAAATGGTCCCTTAGATTTTTTTCCAAAGCTTCCTGTAACATTGTGTTATTTTTAACCCTTAAGTAACACATTTCCCCAGATGACTCTATTTTCTATTTTGGCTCAGGATAAAACAGATGGGAAACAAACCTTTTCACTCGGGACAACTCAGGTTGCTGAAAGCCAGAGGTGTCAGCTTGCTCTTGCTTTTAAGGTGTAACCTTACACAAGTCTCTATTTTCCTGATGTTTATTTACCTATTACCCATGCACTGTGCCCTAATGAAAGGGGGCTACTGCTGTCAGGCACCAGGAATATCTTTTTTGGAATAGACCCCTTTGTGCACTACTATTTTATGTTTTATAACATTTTAGCCTGTTTAAAATATATACATGTGTATATCCCAGCCTATACCCCAGTTAATAAACAAATGTTTCTGAATCACAGTCGACATTTTAGTAGACCGAAGGTTTTAAATGCACTAATAAACTGCACTCTGCATAATAAAATATATCATATAAACACATTTAAAGGCACATTAATAATAAAGCAGAGTGTATTTTATTCCGGCACGAAAACTGTTGTCTGTCTCTTTCTTACCTTTTGTTCCTCTGTCTTTCAATTTGAGTTTTCAAATTTATTTGAGAGTTTGTAGAGCCATTGAAAATGATGAGTAGAATACAAATTTATTGCATTTTAATGCTTTTATTTGATCAAGTTTTTTTAAATTCAAATCTTTTACTAGATAAGTAAACATTCAAGGTCTCAGGGTAAATTGTTGAGCTTATTCAAATTAAAAAAAAAAAACAACAGAATTTGGATAAATAGGCCTCCCCAACTAGTTCACAAATACTAAAATGGGGCCTATGACATTAACCTTAGAAATTAACCAATCCAATTTTTATTCTCATCATATTAGTTTGCAGTAGACTAATAAAAGCTACTTGCTGGTTGGATGCCATGGCAACTTCAACAGACCAATTGGCACCACTGTTAGAGGAAGTAAATACCGTATATACTCGTGTATAAGCCGACCCGTGTATAAGCCGAGGTACCTAATTTACCTAAGAAAACTGGAAAAATGTATTGACTCGTGTATAAGCCTAGGGGCCCCATGTCAGATTTCAAAATGTGAATGTGTAAATGTGTAATCATGTTTTATGGCATAGAAATCTATCTAAAACGATTTAAAAGAGTCAGAACTATTAGCTGGACAATTGCCACTTGTTTTCCCTGTGACCTCCCACCTGTCATGGCTGCTCAGAAGATCAATGAGTTGCTGCACCTAGGAAAGCAGAAAAAAGGTACCGTACGCTCCTTCCGCGGCCCCAACACACCTCCCTCTCCCATAGCGCAGGACTGTCTGTGTGATCGCCGCCCGGAGCAGGTCCAGGAGCTCCGGGCGGCGCTTCCTTCCCTGCCGGCGTTCGCTCTCACACAGACAGTCCTGCGCTATGGGAGAGGGAGGTGTGTTGGGGCCGCGGAAGGAGCGTATCTGCGGCCGGTGAGGGATTGGCTACTGTTGCTATGGTATGACCCGCGTATAAGCCGAGGTTGAGTTTTTCAGCACATTTTGGGTGCTGAAAAACTCGGCTTATACGCGAGTATATACGGTATGTTACTATATATTGTGGGTTGTTAAGTTCAGGAAGCATTTTTATATTCCTGCAAATGTCACAGCATCACCTTTTATTTAAATGCCATTATGTTTTTAAATCAGTATATGGTTATAACAAGTAAAACATTATGAGAATCGTCTGATTAACACTGTGTAACAAGCATATGGTGACATTTTTACACCCAGATGGGAAGGCAGTGTATCCATCTGTTTAGGTGGCCTTAAAACAGGCAGCACACTATACAATACAATATATACTTCTATTAAGAGACAATGCAATATATACTGCAATATTACTGGAAAGTCTTATGTGTGTGCTTTGTAATAATCACTAGTGACACAACAAGCACATACTACAAGGATGCTACAGACTTACATGTCATCTATAACATTAACTATTGCCATTGTGATTTCTTTTTTGTGACAATAGACATGAATAACCCTTTTATGGTCATACTGCACAAAGATGGGTTGACTGCAGAGATGGAAAAGCAATCTGTGTATTTCTGTCTGATGCCAGAGGGGCTGGTTTTAGATGCCATACGCATACCTTCCAACATATTGCAAATAAAAAGAGGGACAAAAAAGTTGTTGGCGGAGTGCAGCAAATTTTTTTGACACGTCCATTTTTGTGGACACCCCCCCTAATTACCATGTTCAGTTTACAAAATTTGGCAGGTTATGAACGTTTGAACATATTTCTGTGTTTTTTTTCCAGTTATCACAGTTTTGCTAATGAAGTGAATTGCCCTTTAAGCTGTGAGTCTAACTTTTCCCAAGGGACCTGTTATCTTATATTGTTACAATTTCTTATTTGCTTATCTAAAAATTGTTACAAAAGTATCTTATCTGCTGCTGTGGCTGTTCTGGGCTCTCTGCCAAAAGCCAATTAAGTTAGAAACTTTGTTTCTTTTTCTAGCTGTTCAGTGCAGAGAAAAATGGGACTTTCCAGTACAAATGAGGGACTTTGGACTGAGCTGCCAAACAAGGGACGGTCCCTCTAAAAACAGGACAGTTGGGAGTTATGCCATAGACCAGGGGTCCCCAACCTTTTTAACCTGTGAGCTACATACAAGTGTACAACAATGTCGGAGAGCAACACAAGCATGCAAAAAGTTACTGGGGCTTTCAAATAAGGGCTGCGATTGGGTATTGGTAGCTCCTATGTGGACATACAGCCAACAGGAGGCTCTGTTTTGGTAGTAAACATGGTTTTTATGCAACTAAAGTTTGCCTTCAAGCCAGGAATTCAAAAAGAAGCAACTTCTTGGAGGCCATGGGGGCAACATCCAAGGGGTCAGAGAGCAACATGTTGCTCGGGAGCCACTGGTTGTAGATCACTGACATAGACAGTCATTATTAAGTGGGCTGGTGAGGACTGTTTGGGCCTCTGTGAAACTGAAATGCCAGGGACTATTTTGAATCCTAGTCCTTGCCTGACCTGGTGATAGAAAATGACACATATATATCGGACACATATAAATCTCATTGAGTCTGTGTTAACACTGCTGCAGTTTACCCAACACAAGAATATTTTATGGGGGTTTACTTGCAAATATCTGGGCCAGCAATGTGATCAAACATTGTGCTTACTTATGTCAATACATACAGTATATCCTGGGTCACTCCATATTCAGAATACATGGTGGGTATACTGGCGCTACACTGATTATCTGTTCTTTCTGTGGTTTGGGTTTGAAGAGGAATTTGCTCTTATAATGAGCTTAGTTTGATACCCACCACCATGTGTTTTACCTACATACATTATAACTGGGATTTCATTGATTTCTTGGAGGTAATGGTCCAAGATGGTCATAAATAAGGGCCCCACAGGCTCACACTTGTCCTCCCATTAGTCAGCGAGTGGAGTAGAGCTGTCAATCACATTACAATTGTACTTACAATAGGCTACAGCACTGACTGCTGAATGTAGAAAAAGGGCCAGTGCCCCAGAGGCCGGAGCTCAAGGTAAATGAAACTGTATAATCCTGTTGTCTACTGAGAATGAATATTATATGTGTCTGTGAACAGAGGAGTTGTGGGACTAAGCCTACCATTTTAGATATAAAATACAGTACAGGTATAGGATCTGTTATCCGGGAACCTGTTATCTCCCATAGACTCGTCTTCTCTGTAATAATAAAACAGTACCTTGTACTTGATCACAACTAAGATTTAATTAATCCTTATTGGAAGCAAAATCAGCCTATTGGGTTTATTTAATGTTTACATGATTTTCTAGTAGACTTATGGTATGAAGATCCAAATTACAGAACACCAGGTCCCGAACATTCTGGATAACACTCATACCTGTACACATCCCCAATAGACTATAAGCCATCAAAGGTATCACATTTATTGCGCTGTTTTTTTTTTTTGTTTCTTACAAAAATGCAAAAATATTTTTTCCTCTGAGATTTACAGGAATAATCTTGGTAATGTAAAAAAGACTCTGGGTTTTAGGCCGACATAAAATAATTGCAAATGATGGACATTTTATAATCTGACACCCTAATGGCCTTATACATTCAGGTTTTTAGCTCAAAAATACATCTGCAAAACATAATGATAATTACAAGAGGCTTAACATAGGAATGTTGTTAAGAAGCCAGCAAATAATATATGTGTGTCTGTTAAATTCTTCGCTGGTTAACCGCTTAGACTTTATATTAACTCACTGTTACTAAATCGACTTTATTAAATTCATTTTTCCTTTCATGTAAAGACAGATACAATACCACAGAGCACTATGGGGAATAACTGCAGAATGGACGACTGTTTATTTTATGGAGCAATCAAAGATGTTATACAGACAACATGTTTACCTAGTGTAGTTATAATGCACAATAGCATGTGATATACCAGATGCCATCTCTCTATAACATATTGTAAAGCTCATTAAGTACTTGAGAAAAGATGCTAGAAAAAAATATTTCATCCAAGGTTTTGCACAATGGCTGAGAAGTTAACTTGTTGCATTATTAGCCATGCCTGGAAGCAGGCTACGGGCAATCTGTCATATTCAAATACTATTTTTAATACAGCTAATGAGCGAAAATATTGTTAAATCCAAAACCACAAATATAATGAAATCCACATGATTTAGATGTCTAGGCTTATAAGCAGCAGCACTAAAAATAGCGAAGAAGGAAAAATAGCAGTGTTACAGAAGTGTTGAAACTCAAGATTTTAAAGTGATACAAACCCAACATATCCCTCTAATGTGCATTTTTCTATCACTTAAGTTATTTAATTATTTATAAAATTACAGCTACAGTTACTTTATAAGTAATCATTTTGAAGGCTTGCAGCCTACAGACTCATTTATCAACACTGGGCACAATTGGGCACCTGGACAGTAACTAGGGTTGCCACCAGCTTTGCCAGTAAATCACCATAATGCTGATTGCACCATTATAATGTTCTAAAAGTTATCCCATAACACATTATAGGTCTCAGCATTGCAACCTGTGGCTGGATATCCAACTACAAACTTGTAGATAAGGCTTTTGGCAGTTGGCTGATGTAAACACTTATGCAAAAGTCCACTGGAAGTCATTTTGAATTTCCATAACATTTTTAAAAGCATGATTTTCATTTTAGGAGATACCTTATTCTCTATTTACCCTATAGACTGAGTAACGGGGGACCAATTTAAGATTGTTTTTTGGCACAAGCAATCTTTATGTAAACTCACGCTGGGTTTCATGCTGAAAAAACCTCAGCAATATTTGTTACTCTACTTGAACGGGCTTATGAAACAAAGAAAAACTTTTCGGTACAGAAGATTTTTTTCATTTGAAAAGTCTGTTTTTTCGGCACAAAACCCAGCGTTATTAGTATGAACAATCTTAAATTGGCTCCTTAGTGTACAAACCTTTAAGACATTTTATTGCTGCAGTAATGCCTGCATTAGAGTAATAAGAATTAGATTTTTATGTATATTATATGGCTATAGAATATTTACTTTTTAATAATTTATACACACAGAAGGTTGTTTATTAGAAACAATAATGAATATGCATAAAATTAGAAAATGGTTGTAGAAGGTCCCTTAGGCTAACATAGCACTTCGGCAGGTTTAAATTGGCGAATTATTGAAGTCGAAGTTTATTAAAGAGAAGGTTTTTTTTAGATTTTTATGTATATTATATGGCTATAGATTATTTACATTTTAATAATTTATACACACAGAAGGTTGTTTATCAGAAACAATAATGAATATGCATAATGCATATACAACTCAAATTGGAAAAAAATGGGGTTACAGTATATCACCAAAAAAAAACTTGATTGCAATGAAAATGCAATAGTTCTCCAAACTCAGGTTTACATGTATATGTGTGCTAGAAAATAATTCAGTTTATGATGCCAGAATTTGGATAGAATAATGTGTGTGTCTATTTATTATGTTGTTTAAGATAATTAATGTTGTGCATTTATATGCCATTTTTTTTACAAGCCATGATACATACATCCGTTTGTAGACCATAGGACTTTGTAACTGAAGGATAATAATAGCACCATTATAAAAAGTGTAGACATGAGGTAGATCTACAGTAGAATCCTGATTTTATGTTTCCCAGGCACCATGGCAAAATGGAGTAAATTGCAGGAAACTCTTAAATCTGGGTAAGAAAAAACACAACTTTCCTGTGGATGTAAAATTGTGATTCTACTGTACTTATATTTTTACAAACATGTAAGTTCCTGTTCCTGTTTTTTTTTTTCAATTACAGGTATGGGATCCGTTATCTGGAAACCCATTATCCAGAAAGATCCTTAGGCTCCATTATAATCTAATGATCCAAATTTTTTAAAAATTTCCTTTTTCTCTGTAATAATAAAACAGTAGCTTGTACTTGATCCCAACTAGGATATAATTAATCCTTATGGGAAGCAAAACCAGCCAATTGGGTTTATTTTAGGGATGCACAAATCCAGGATTCGGTTCGGGATTCAGCCAGGATTCAGGCTTTTTCAGCTGGATTGGATTTGGCCGAATCCTTCTGCCCTGCAAAACTGAATCTGAATCCTAATTTGCATATGCAAATTAGGGGAGGGGAGAGAAATTGTGTGACTTTTTGTCACAAAACAAGCAAGTACACTTTTTCCACTACCCTTAATTTGCAAATTAGGATTTGGTTCGGTGTTCACGAAGGATTCGGGGGTTCGGTCGAATCCAAAATAGTGGATTCAGGGCATCCCTAGTTTATTTAATGTTTACATGATTTTCTAGTAGACTTAAAGTATGAAGATCCGTTATCCCGAGCATTATGGATAACAGGTTCCATACATGTACTTTGGCACTTTGATACTGTGCTATTTTGGCAAGTTTTTTTCCATAATTGGCATTTTTGTAAAAAATAAAACAACAACAACACTCGGTTTTGTATTAAGTGGTTGCTCAACCACAGATGGTCGAAGGTAAATCAATCTGCCCAATTTAGTTTTTGTTTGGCCACACTTATATATTACTCATTTTACAGCTCACATCCTTCTTTCTCATGACTATGATATTGATATTATATATAATTTCATAAATAAAAATATAAATAAAGATATAAGGGTCCTTTTTATATATATAACAGAGTCATAGCATAATACTAGTATTTTCTAAATAAATAGCCTTATTTTTTCACCAGATGATTCCCACTGGAAATTAATTGGAATGATCATGAACTCTTACGTAGTTACACGTGGATGGAATGGATAGAAGAAATCACCTTGAAAAGGCACCAACAGTTTAAAAATTCCACATAAGTCTTTTATTGAAAGTCCAATTGTAAATTTATGAGATGCATGTGAAATTCACAGCAGGTAGAAAATCTACAGGCCTGTTTTTAATTTAAGCTAGCTTGAAATCATTTCAGCAGCAGATGGCAAGAAAAAAAAATAGCTGATGCAGGATGTCACAGATGTGGCTGGAGCAGTTTTACTTAAGACCTGTGCAGCTGAACCACATTTATTCCATTAGAGCATAAACTGACTGCCAGAAACCAGTGTTTGCTCTTCAGTGCAGCAGACTAGCCAGATACCTTGCTTTTCTTATTCACATGTGTCAGGAATATCAGACAGGGTGGTAATACTAGCAATCTTCAACATAGATGAATACTCACTCTCAAGATGATAGAAAAAAAAATATATGTAAAAGTATGGAGGGTTCTATAGTGTCATATGTTAGATGTTTATCGAAAGCAGCTTAAGATACTTATAAACCTAGATGGGCAATAGAAACATCATACAACTATATTGGTACAATGCCCTTCCCATGCGTGTACATGCAGAGCAATATGGCCCATCAGCTTGCCGTACTCACAACAATACACCTAGAATTGGGTGGTTCTTACTTGGTATAATCAGTCAAAACCTATGCTTTTCAGATGTGTTGTCATCAGGAGATACTCTCTCCCACTTTCCATCTTAAAGGGATTGTTCACCTTTAAATTAACTTTAAATATGATGAAGAGAGTGTGATACTTGCAATTGGTCTTAATTTTTTGTTTGTTATGGATTTTTAATTATTTCGATTCAGCTGCTCTCTGATTTGGAACTTCAGCAGCTATCTAATTACCAGGGATTAAATTAACCTAGCAACCAGGCATTGGATTAAATAAGGCACTGGGAAATAATAAGAAGAGGACTTGAATATAAAAAGAATTAATAAAAAGTTTCAGTAACAATAAAAAGTGTAGACTTAAGGAGCAATAAGTTATTGGCTGAAGGGGTCAGTGACCCTATTTTGAAAATGGAAAGAGCTAGAAGAGAAAGTCAAACAATTTAAAAACTATAAAAGATAAATAAAAAAAAAACGAATGAAAAAAATTGCAGATAAGGGGCAGATTTATCAAGGGTCGAAATCTTGAAATTCAAATTTTCGAGTTTATTTTAGTGAAATTCGGCTAGGGAATAGTTCAAATCTGCTTCGAGTTTTTAAAAAAATTCGAATTCAATTTTCGAAATTTATCATGTATTCTCCGTTTAAGAATTCTAATTCGACTATTCGCCACCTTAAACCTGCCGAATTCGATTCAAGTTTGTAGGTCGATCCCATTCACCTGACTTTTGAAAAATTTCGATTGGTCGTTTTATATTCGAATTTTCGAGTTCATGGGAGTTTATGTTATGGGAGTTTTTACAAAGTCGACCCTTGATAAATCTGTCCCTTAAAGTTAACTTAAAGGTGAACTACCCCTTTAAATATTCTGATTCCCAAGGCATACTGTAAATAAATGTACAACCCTATTGCACATACATATGAACCAGATGTCATATTTTAAGTTCACATATGCAACTATTATGCATATAGTAAGGACAGTAAGACAAATTGTGCATAAAACATGAAGACACTTGAGGGCCTATTCCTAGGGTGGCAGTTTTAAGGAGGTGGCATTCAGATAAATATCTAGTAGATAAATATTTTTTCAAAAATAAAAAATGGGGGCTATTGAGTCAAAGTTATGGTGAAAATGATGTCACAAGCATGCACAGTACGTTGTGATGTCACTTCCGTCAAAATCACACAGAGGTGCTGATGGGCGCAAATCGTTCTGGTGCCTAGGGTGGAGCCGGACCAGAATACATCCCTGCATGAAGCTATTTAAAATATCCTCCTGTTTAGACAAAGCAAATATTATCCATTTATTGCATACACATTGTATACATTGTATACATTCAACTTCTTCAAAATCATATCTGGTTTGGCCAATCCTACACTCACTTTTATCTGATTCATTAAGAATTTTCTCAAGCATTTCTAAAGGGACTATAGAAAAACTATAGGGATCCCTTGAGATATATTCAGTCTAAGTAGTCCTAACTAATGTGCGGCTGTATTTTTTATTTTTGAGTCATTTCCAAATGTTTTCTTGGATTGTAAGTAATCCAGTGAAGCAATTTACAAGAGCAGACATTATTAATCTTTTCTTCCTAGTAATTGTAAGGGGCTATGGTAAAAGGAACTTATTGCTTTTTTTGCCTGATAGAAATTGTCCTTAATGCTAGCTTATTAGGTATTTTATCTTCGTGTAGCAGTAATAGCTCCATAGCATAGAGGCTTCAGGATTGGATGGAACTGAATTGCCACCATATTAAGCAATGCATTAGGTGACATTCACTCATAAGAAATGAAAACAATAGCAACGCCAATTCAAGTAGGAGAATGAAGAGCGGATCTTTTCTGTGCTCTGTGGCACTGTGGTCACATGTGGTTCAATTTAAAAAATGTTTCCAATATAGGGTGAAACACAAAATTGGTTTTCACAAGTACTTATGGAATCAGGATCAACAGAAGATAAACAGAATGTCATTGTCATGGATTCTCTCATATAAAGCTGCATGTCTGTTTCCAAGAAACATCTTATTTATAAGTGCTCACTGTAAAATGTTTTCTGGTCCTCACGGCAAGCTGGAAGAATGCTAAGGTTGAAAGTATTATATTATATTTTCCAAATAGATAACACTTTTTAAGGTCAGAAAATGGAAGCAGAGGGATAATCTCTAATCTACAGTATGTATATTTGTACCTGTTCTCCTTATATCTATGCTTCCATTCCAACAGTTTAGAATTATGGAAGTGTATGATGGCATGGTTGTTTCAAATTAGAATAATTGGTGTAATTGAGATTTTTTTTTTACTTGTTGCCTAATATTTGATTTCACTGTGTTTGAAACGAACACTGTGATTGAAACTAAATAGTTTGATGCTAATGTTGTACATTATAGGGGTTATTACAAGAATTGTAGTTGTCCACAGTCAGTTGTAAAAGAAATCTAATTTATTAAAGGTACTTGTATCACCATGCAATCCTTGCACTTCTGTTGCAAATTGAGCACAGTTGCACCTATTCATGCACCCTGGAGAGTCAGTTTCCGAAGCACAGTTGCATACCCCGCTTTGATACTGGAAATGACCCCATCTGTATAATAAAAGACATGCATTAGTGATACATTTAAAATGCAGAATGATAAAGTTAAGAAAGACAAAGGGCCCCAATGTGGCATGCTAACTTAAAGATGGTCATACATGCATGGATATTGTCCTATAAAATTATATTTTGTACATTAATCTGGGCATGTATATTGACCTACTGATGCTGTTAAGCGATTGGCCAGGATTGAAACTTTCATCTGCCAAAATAAGCAAGTGCATGGTGCATCAATAGATGAGAAATTGAAGAGGAATGCATGAATGACCAGATCAATTGGAAGGTACCCAAACCACGTGTGGCCCCTCATACACACTCTGTCCATCCATCCTATGGTCCAATTGGAGAGCCTAGGAGATCAGCCCATGATTGGTCACCTTAAGAAAAAATAGGAAATACTGGAAGATCTCCCATAGATAAGCATAGTTCCTGGGTTCCAGTGTTGGCCGTGCATATCACATGTTTCATTTCAACCCAGCGACTATATGATAAATCAGGGAAAGTCACTTTTTTTGTGTGCAATACAGCATATTTGAGAGTGCATCTTGCAATAATATAATTCCTAAACCTGCAAGGTTTAAAGTTTGGCTCAACAGCACTTTATACTGCCACATATGGCGCTGTGAACATTTTTTGACCATGTCCATTTTGCAGCCACACCCCTTAAATAGCACATCCATTTTCCAAAATTTGTAAGGTTACGGAAAGTTTGAACACATGTTTGAGGGTTTTAAGCCCATGTTTTATGTGTTATTACAGTTTTGTTAATGAAGGTGAATTAACTCAGAAATTCGGCTTCGCTAGTGCAGAGAGCGCCATTGCCTTAATGCACTAGCAATACTGCCCCCTTAGACCCGCTCCTACGCTAACCTTTAAGCGCGGAGCGGGAGAGGAGGGGGGAGGCATCTGCCCTCAGGCGGCAGCAGCCCCAGAATTGGCGCTGGGGTCACCATCTTGGAAAGTGTCTGCGACACTCACATGCTCAGTGGGCTCTGGGCTCAGAGCAACTGTTGAGAAGCTAAGCTAAGGGGTTGTCTCAAATTTACAAGCAGATGAGGTTGGTCTGTAATATAAGCTGATCCTACAGGGCTAATTATTAAATTCTGATGCTAGTTGCATTGGTTTCTGTGTTGCCATGTAATAATTATCTGTATTAATTACTCTTAAGCCTTATATTGTGACATTTATATTCTATGTTTAATGTATATTTTGATTCTGTTCCTAAGCTCAGTAACTGACAGCAATGCAGAGCATGTGCAGTGAATCAGCAGAAAAGAAGATGGGAAACTACTGGGGCATCTTTAGAGGCACAGAGCTTTACTGCTAAAGGGCGGTGGTTGCATTGGGCTGGGACAGAAACCCTAAACATAATGTACAACATTTCTAGCTACTTAGTTAGGCATTAGTTCTCCTTTAAGCTGTAAGTCCCAGTACTCCCAAGAGGCATGCTTATCTTAAATTCTTAGAATTGTATCTTTCCATATCTTATGCAGATGCTGACATTATTGGACTGGGACAACAGGTGCCCACCCTGTTGCCCAGTCTAAATTCCAGATGATAGATCCAATTCCTGTATCATAAAAAAACAAATAGTGGGAATAAACTACTACCCAAATCCATTGAACCCTGCAGCATTGAGGGTTTTCTTTTAAGGGTTCTAGCACCCTAGCTCTTCCACGTGTTCATGTTTATTAATATTTACCAGGCTTTAAATGGTAAGCTATGCAAATGGGTGTAATCAAATTATCTCTGCCATTGGCCATCACGTATTTGTTGTCTGATGTATGCTTTACTCTTAGGCAAAAAGTCAAGATAACTTACAAATTTGAGCAAAATATCACTGTCTATATTATACAAGTTCATGTTAAGTAGGGATGTCGCGGACTGTTCGCCGGCGGACTGTTCGCCGGCGAACTTGTTCGCGCGAACATCGACCGTTCGCGTCCGCCGAATGTTCGCGAACGTAACGCAACGTTCGCCAATTTGGGTTCGCCTTAGCTGGCGCTTTTTTTGCCATTTCTCCCCCAAACCAGCAGATACATGGCAGCCAATCAGGAAGCTCTCCCTCCTGGACCACCCCCACACCCCCTGGACCACTCCCCTTCCATATATAAACTGAAGCCCTGCAGCGTTTTTTCATTCTGCCTGTGTGTGCTTGGAAGAGCTAGTGTAGGGAGAGAGCTGTTAGTGATTTGAGGGACAGTTGATAGTAACTTTGCTGGCTAGTAATCTACTTGATATTGCTCTGTATTGTAGGGACAGAACTCTGCAGGGATTTGAGGGACATTTTAGGTTAGGTAGCTTTGCTGGCTAGTAATCTACCTTCTACTGCAGTGCTCTGTATGTAGCTGCTGTGGGCAGCTGTCTGTCCTGCTGCTGATCTCTCATCTGCATCTGTTCTTCAAACCACTGCCACCTAGCTGTGTGAGCTTTTTCACATTCTGTCTAAATATCAATAATAATACCGTCTCCAGAAACACCACCTGAGTGACGTAGTGTGATTTCTGCCCTTTACAGCACAAAACGCAGCGCTGTGTCAACAATGGATTTTTTAGAAACATATTTGCCCTTGATCCCCCTCTGGCATGCCACTGTCCAGGTCGTTGCACCCTTTAAACAACTTTAAAATCATTTTTCTGGCCAGAAATGTCTTTTCTAGCTTTTAAAATTCGCCTTCCCATTGAAGTCTATGGGGTTCGCAACGTTCGCGAACCGTTCGCATTTTTGTCCGGACGTTCGCGAACATGTCCGCGAACATTTTTTCCGACGTTCGCTACATCCCTAATGTTAAGACAAATATACACCTTTTTCTCTTTAAACTGACTTTGGCACTCTGGCTTCTACATTGTATGAAGATTTATTACATGTCGTTCTCAAACCACAGGAATTCTGTGTATCTAAAGATATTTAGCAAAGGGTTTTAAAAAGCAGTTGTTAACAATTTTTACAATCTTTTGTATATAAAAGCTTCTGAGGGCAGAAAAATGTTTATTTGATGTAAGAATAATATACCTCTTTACTTGTCTAATTCTGATGTTAGAATTGCCATGTATGTGTGTCTTGGCTCGAATAAAGCTGCATTTAATCTATATTGCATGATGAACTAGTTGTGGATATTTATAGACTGTAGCCCACATAACCAGTTCAATTTAATAAACTGCACTTATAAAGAATGTAGTGAAAGGCGACCTATAATATACTTATAAATAGGCTCTTCTTTATTGTGGCTTTGCCAGAACCATGAAATAAAACAAATTGGCATGTGTTATTGTACAAAGTGGCTTTGATATATTTGCATGTGTGGGGGATGGCAAACTGATTGCTAAACATGACACCTACTGTATACTATGTACTATGCACTACCTCCCCTTCTCTCCCCTATAAACATATATGTGTCAATGCAAAGTCAATTTTGTGTTCATTTTAGCATTTTGCAACTGTGCATGAGCCTTATTTTTTAGCCTTTGAGAGAAGGAACAGCTCATTATAAAGGCTTATCGGTGGGCTTGTAATTTGTTTTGCTAACCTCTCCATGTCAAAAAGTGCCAGGCCATTTATTCTGTTCCCTATTTGTGTTTTGTCTACTCTTCATTCTTTGCTATTTATTTCTGTTTCTAGCAGTTCTCCTTTCATTCATGTGTGTATTTCTTTTCGCTTTCCCTTCTTTATATTTTTTTACCTTCTTAAAGGGATACTGTCATGGGAAAAATTTTTTTTTACAAAATTAATCAGTTAATAGTGCTGCTCCAGCAGAATTCTGCACTGAAATCCATTTCTCAAAAGATAAAAAAGATTTTTTTATATTCAATTTTGAAATACAATATGGGGCTATACATTTTGTCAATTTCCCAGCTGCCCCAAGTCATGTGACTTGTGCTCTGATAAACTTCAATCACTCTTTACTGCTGTACTGCAGCCAAACAAAAGAACAATGGTAAGGTAACCAGATAGCAGCTCCCTAACACAAGATAACAGCTGCTTGGTAGATCTAAGAACAACAATCAATAGTAAAAATCCATGTCTCACTGAGACACATTCAGTTACATTGAGTAGGAAAAACAGCAGCCTGCCAGAAAGCATTTCTCTCCTAAAGTGCAGGCACAAGTCACATGACCAGGGGCAGCTGGGAAATTGACAAAATGTCTAGCCCCATGTCAGATTTCAAAATTGAATATAAAAAAATCTGTTTGCTCTTTTGAGAAATGGATTTTAGTGCAGAATTCTGCTGGAGTAGCACTATTAACTGATGCATTTTGATAAAAACATGTTTTTCGATGACAGGATCCCTTTAAAGGACATGTAAACCCCCTCCACAAAAATGTAATCACTGAACAGCCTCTTTGAAATCTTTAGATACCTGCCTCTCTGGTTGTTAAAAGGTTAACAATAAGATCCCCCTAATCACTTAGAAAACCTTCTCCTCCTACATGGCAAGATTCTGGTATGTGCCAGTATAAGAATGAGAAAACCGTAAAAGAACATAAATAAACATGTAACAAGGGCTCACACTGGTGTGTTGATTATCAAAAGTTGGCATACTTTATCATAACAACAATTAAAAATACACCCTATTAAAATGACATGCAAAAGTGATAAATGGAGAGCCCTCTCATAACTCTCAAGCCCTATGTACCTAGGTTCAAGGAGAATCAAAGATTCCCCTGAATGTTTACCCAATTCAGTAACATATACACATCATACAGAAGATACATCAAAATAACGGTCCTCATCCCCTTATGTGCACTGGCTAAACAATATCCTCTATATAATCTCTAGTGAGAGAGAGAGGGTTAACTAGCCAAAGAGGATCTCATGGCACCCATTGGACATCTTCAAGAGAGGGGTTGCTCACCTATCACCCACTTGCCTTCTGTATAATGTGTATGTGTTACTAAATTGATTAAACATTCAGGGGAATCTATGATTCTCCTTGTACCTGGGTACATAGGACTTGAGAATTATGAGAGGGCTCTCCATTTATCACTTTTGCATGTCATTTTAATAGGGTGTATTTTTAATTGTTGTTATATTATTGTGTGTCAACTTTTGATATTCAACACACCAGTGTGAGCCCTAATTACGGGTTTCTTTCCGTTCTTTTACGGTTTTCTCATTCTTGTACTGGCACATACCAGAATCTTGCCATCTGTCTATTATTAGAAGTTCCTTCTAAAGTAAATGTTGCTGAAGACATAGAAAGCGGGTCTGTCAGCCTTGTCCTAAATGGATACTATTATCTAAAAAAAATGTTTACAAATTAAAGTAAATCAGCTAGGTTAAATATACTCCAAGAACTCCGGACGGTGTTTGATGCTCCCTGGATGCATGGCTGTGCACCAATACAAAAAATATAGGAACAGTTCTCGCTACAACCACTGCAGCCACTTTGCATTTTATTTGCCTCAGGCCCATGCCCATTTACCAATCCCGGAGATCCTCTCTCTAATGGAAGATACCTGTCACCAATGGTCAAGTGTATTTTGGCCGGAAAACATACAAGCATTTTAAAGGAGAACTAAAGCTTAAGTAGACAAGTAGCTAGAAATGTTGTACATAAAGTTTGGGGCTTCTGTACCAGCTCAAGGCAACCATAGTCATTTATCAGTAAAGATCTGTGACTCCAAAGTAATTAATACAGATAATTACTACATGTCAGCACAGAAACCACTGCAATTAGCATCAGAATTTAATAATCAGCCTTGTAGCATCAGCTTATATTTCAGGCCAACCTAATTTTCTGCTTGATAATTTGTGACGACCCCTAAATTTAGCTTCTCAACAGCTACTCAGAGCCCACTGAGCATGTGAGTGTCGCAGACACTTTCCAAGATGGTGACCCCCTGTGACAAGTTTGAAGTCCTGGATCATTGCTGCTATTGACAAGCTGAAACTTTAGGCTGGTGCAATAAGTTCAGTATGTAAAATATGACATTTTTAACCATATTCATTATTAGGGTTTAGTTTTCCTTTAATACTGAAATTTGCCCAGCAAAGGCTACTGTGCAGGATTTGGGCCATTTTCCACCAGCTGAAAAAACATTGGCAACCCGTTGGACATGACTATTTGCGTTAATTTGCTATTAATTTACAAAATCCTGGTCTTTTCTCTGTTTTCATTTTCCATTTTTCTAAATAATATCTAATACTCTCAACTACAAACTCAGTCTATAAATAAAATATGTGTCTAATGCATTTGTGCTTTCTTTGTCATTATTTCACACAGAACAGTTCTATGAGAAATGCACACTATAAAAAGCACAAAACCTTTAACATCATGTTTAGTGTTATTGTACTACATAATTCACTTTGCTTAGCAATATAATAATGATATTGTTATAGATGTGTATCCAGTCAATTGCTCAATATTAAACAGTATTCCTACCTTTGTGCACTCGAATACAACTAAGATAAAGGACATAAACAATAGCATAGAATTGGCTTTATAATGTACAATTGAATGTATTATTAATGGATCATACCTGTTTTGTCAATTTAAAATGCATTACAATTATGAATGAGTCACTCATCAGGTATAACTAAGACTCCCCACCTAGGAGTTAGATGTTATAAATAAATAAAAATAAATATATCTACAGTGCCTTCTCATTATTGAAGGGACCAAAGTCAAATGAAGGTGAGGCAGTTTTGTTAACATTAATTTGGTTTAAGGTAAGTGCCACTTACTCTTTTACAATAAATGATTTACCATAATCTTATTGCTGTTGAACTGCTGTAAATATTTCAGCTCAAAAAAGTCTATTATTTGTTATAAATTTTAGCTTATTTCATCGCAGTTTACTTGTCTAATTTTGATGGTCATGGCATGTTTATAAATACCCAAGGGCTATTTGTGAATGTGAATTAGACAGAAATAGAAAGGCAGAAAAGATCCACATAAGCTTTATAATTGCTTCACCCAGATATCATAGATGTTACCCATAACCTCACTTGGAAGTAGGATTAGTCCGAACCCCGGAATCCTTCTGGAAAGATTCGGCGGAATACTGAACCAACCCCTAATTTGCATATGCAAATTAGGGGTGGGAAGGGGGAAATATTTTTTACTTCCTCATTGGTGTCAAAAAGTCATGTGATTTCCCTCTCTGCCCCTAATTTGAATATGCAAATTCGGATTCGGTTCGGCCTGGCAGAAGGATTCAGCCGAATCCGAATCCTGCTGAAAAAGGCCGAATCCTGGCCGAATCCCGAACCGAATCCTGGATTCGGTGCATCCCTACTTGGAAGTCTGCCAAACACCCAGATTTTGAGAAAATGCTGTCACACATATATTAAACTATGGCTTTAAAATTATTTGAATCCCTTTCTATCATCCGCTTGATCTTGTGCAAAATGACGTCTCATATGTAGAAGGTGCAGTTTTTGTGTAATTTTAGTGACGTTTATAATTATTTTCTTTGCCATCCTATTTTATCTTATTAGTGTGGACTCATATGGGGAAACGTAAGATTCTTTTTAAAAAAATTGCAATTGCAATACAAAATGTATGCCTCTTGTGCGAACACATTTTCCTTTGTAGGAATTTAGCATAGCTTTTTCAAATCCGGAATCTTTTTAGCGACCACTCTGACAGTGGAATAAAGGTTGCAAATTATTTAGTGCACAGTGTATGTAATAAAACTTCTTACTGAAAAACGTAAGCACGCGCTCCCTACAGTGTTTGCTCCAAAAGATTGCGCCACCTTCGCGCGCGTCTTAAAAGTGCGCAATGCACAATTAAAATTTGCAATGTAATAAAAGACTAACAAACAATATTACATTGCAAAATGAAAAATTCTCATCTTATTTTTGCGAATTTGTATTCACTTTGCAAATTTTATTACATTCTCCCCACAGTCTTTCTCTGTGGTTCCTAGCTTGTTTTTTTTTTTTAACGTCTGCTCTCTCTCTTTTTTTTAAATGAAGGATAAAGGGCAGGATATCCCTTGTTAAATATGAGTTCAGTGAATAGGACTTGCACTAAGCATAAATTTTGCTTATTGTTTTAATCATGCAAACATTTATGGTTTTGTTATTTCTTGAACTAAATAGGGCAAACAGGGAAACCGAACTTCTTCCATGTTTAGTCCCTATAAGTTAATTAGATCAACAGTGCACAGATAATCCCCTTGCATACCTGCCTTTACTTTGCTTCTGTTTACTGGTAATCTAATAGACAAAAATACATTCAGGACAAGCCTTTTCCATTGAAGTCATGTTGAATAAGGGTATATACTAAGCACTTCAAACTGACCATACACAAAGAAGTCTGTTAATTTAGTATTTTGCCTAATTCAGGGCAATATCTATCTCCCTGATAGATATATTTCCAAATCCCTGGCCAGATATTAGTAGGGCAGGCTATCACTTTGTCCCAAATTTACTCCCATAGTCTAGTGCAATGATGGAAGAGTCCATTATGGGATTTATTGTACCTACCCCCCCAACCAAGTAGGAGGTGGGAGGAATTGACTTGGATAGACAACTCGTTTTAATAGCCAAACCCCATTGGTAGTAGTGCGTGGGCTAGAGATAGTTGTGGGGTTGCTTCTCCAAACTAATGACACCAATTTTGGGTAAGGTCAATCCAGACCCACATTGTTCCTCATACCGAGGTAAGCATCAAAGGAATTTCAGTTGCTTCAGAATAAGAATAGCAACTAAAGGTTTTAGAATCTGTGTTAAGTACAGTACTATGTCCTTTCATGTGATACAGGCAAATTAATTTAAGGTCAACACTATCCCTTTAGACAAAACACAGAACATACATTACAAAATGCTCATACTAGCACTGTAATTGGTATTTATACATGACCAGAGATGCTCTAGAGCTAATGACCCACGCTGTACAAAGGCAACTGTTGTTCTTTACTATTTGGTTTAAGTTGGAAAAGAATATTCAGCAACTGGGCCATTATCTCCATCATGTGGATGATACAGAGTAAAGTGGTGTATCTGGATAAACTCTTTTTGAATAATGCATTACCAACTTGCATTGTTTCACTGTCCTCAGCATTAGTAATTGAAACAGAATTCTGATCTCCGTTGGTCATTATCACTGCCTAACTGGGCATATGTTTTATTTTCTGTAGCAGTTGGCTCTGAGCATAGAACATGTGTTAGATTTAGATTTAGCCTTGTTTGGCTCATTCTACGCCCTGTCACACAAGAGGTCACATTATTGGTTGACACTTCAGCTTGCAGTGTTGGAGATATATTAGCATGTGTGTTTATAGGCTCATCTGTTCAGCCATGAAATAGTGTTCCGGTGTTTGGAATGTAACTGGATCAGCCAGCTCCAACGTGAAACAATGCTTGCTTGTGACGCCTCCATAATTCTTATTAACATGTTTTCCTTGCTTATTAGTTGCTGTTATTGATGTGAATCTTGTATTATGTTTAATTGTCCTAATTGTTCTAAGTGCATTTGCATTACGAAACATTTTTGAAGGCATGCCAACAGATAAATAAAAAGCAAGAATATCAGCATCCAAACCAATTACAATAGGTGGGCAGCTCTGCAACTCAGAATTAAAACCCCCATCATCTTTAGTCAACTGTTGCTATAGTTCTAAGAAAAAAAAGAAAGAAATAAAATAATAAAGTTACATAATTCACTCTAATATATATATTATGTATATGGATATGTACTAATGTTTTTACTTTTGTATTTACTGATAATTTCATCAACGATTAAAATCATGTTTCTTAGATTGAAAGGTCTACGGAGCAGGGATCTCCTTCTTCTTGTCACTATGATATTTATCTCTTAATTAGTGATGGGCGAATTTATTTGCTAGGCGCAAATTCGCCCGTTTTGCCACCAGCTAATAAATTTGCGAATTTGCAGCGAAAATTTGATGCCGGTGACAGTTTCGACGATAATGTAAAATATAAGCCAAATTAGGTGCCCTTATTCAAACAAAAAATACTTTTTATTTATCAACTATTAGTTGAGGTCTGACGAAGTCAGAACATACAATAGATTATAAAAAGAAAAAATAGAAAAAGAAACCCCACCAATAGTTGTAGTTCTATAAATAACAAAAAATTCTGATAGGTGTTACGCCTTACTTATATAAAGACTTAATTAATTAATTAATTAATTAAATAAAGTACTAAAAATTTAATTAAAGTGCTAGTGCTGTTATAATAACATTAAATTATCCTAAATAGTTTGAAGTGAAAAAAATTTGATAAGAAGGATCAATTCAATTCATCTGTGAATTGATAATACTTCCTAAATTCACCCACAGATCGACAAAAAATTCATTATTTAATTAAACTGTGGTGCAATAATTTAAAGTGTTCAACCTAGAAAATTGGTTAGCTAATTAAAATGTAGTATAACAATTACCATTAGTATGAACTTGGTAGTGGGTTAAAAAAATGTGTAGTCACAATCCATAAAATAGTTAATAGAAATAGAAAAAAATAGATGGTGGAGTTGTCCCGTAAACTAGATTTATTTCTAGAGCCTGGGACACCACAAAGATAAGGCAGGACAGGGTAACTGGGGCTGTGGCCTTGGTATTTAACTTGCCCTAGATGTTTAGAGAGGCTAAGTAACCCTAAAAAGCCACAAACCGTCGGCCCCTTAGAATGGAAAGAAGGTTAGAGAGGTTGTATAGAAAAGGTAAGGATTTGACCCAATGACACTTAGCCCCACTTCCATTGAAATAAGAACCAGACTGTTTATGTTATGAATTAAGTTTGCAAAGGAGAATCGATTTGAACCAAAGAGGATTACTGAGAACGCCGACGTACGTTTCGCTAAAAAGCTTTGTCAAGGCGGAAATGAGGAGCCCCACCGGTGTACGTGTAGAAATAGACTTCTGCAATATGCGTCATTGATTCTGATTCTCGCGAGAGTGTAGTCATTGAGAATGCGCCGAACTTAGTTCACGTACATTTCACCGGTTTCGACGATAACGGATGGCTATTGACTTGGCTATTGACTTGAATTGTCGCCGGCGTCAAAATCGACATTTCGCGACTTCTTTGACAGTTTGCGAATTTCGCAGGAAATTCGCGAAATCCGTGGTGAAGCGAAACGGGACAAATTCGCCCATCACTACTCTTAATCTGTAATGTAACTGTACTTTGTATTTATATGTTTTTATTATTGTATTGATGTATTACATTATTGTTCTACTGTACAGTGTTACGTGTCTAAGTAGACTAATATCTGATCAAAAGAAAATGATAAATGCCCAGGCTGCATTTGTTACTTGTCTACAGTGTATCCTATTATTATAAATACAATGATATGCAGTTACTTTGTGCACTGGCCATACAGTATAACATGAGCAAATACAACTAGTAATGTATTGTAACCTTTCCTTTTTAGGTGAACCCTGGGGAGTCTCTTTTCATTATGAGGAAAAGCAGGACTTAATCAGAAATCAGATAAATCAGGCTTACTTGAACATGGGTTCTCCAGTTGTGATTGCTATGAAATTGTTCATATGTGGAACTGGTTTCTCGTTGAGAGATGAAGATGATCAGGGTCTGTTTGCCAACAAATATGAGCGAAACAGTTGCTCAAAGTTTGAAATTTTATGAGTTTAATTTCAGCAGATAAAATATTTTTAGAATTTTCAAAGTGTTGCGGGTTTTGTGCAAAACATGCAGAAAATGCTTAAAAATGGGAAGAATGTTAAAGGGATGCTTCAACTATATAAAACTTTTAGCATGTTGCAGAACATTTTTTGTTATTGCTACTATTTATTACTCATCTTTCTATGCAAGCCCTATTCATATTCAAGTCATTTATTCAAATCAATGCATGGTTGCTAGGGTAATTTGGACCCTAGCAATGAGATTGCTGAAATTGCTAACTGGAGAGCTGCTGAATAAAAAGCTAAATAACTCAAAAACCACAAGTAATAAATATGAAAAACAACTGCAATACTGCAACACGGGTATGAAGACTTTTTTCCAGCAGTTTCTCTGGATATTTAAACTATGTCTTATTTCTGAAGATTGAGTAAGGGGAACAAGACAGATGTTGAACTATATCTTGCTGTGTTACCCGTTACCTTGGGTATTCTCTAAACTATAAAAAGGAATATCATTAAAATATTTCCATATAGGTATGGACAGAAAAAAATGGTAGCCTGCTTAGGCTCAGCAAGGTACTACTTGATTAGTTTAGAGATGACCATGTAGTTATTGGGGGGGGGCATTTCAGCATAGTGTGCAGTTATTCTGACAGGACTGATGGGAGTTTACTTCTAAAATTTAGAGCATAACATCACAGCAACATTATTTATGTAGTTATCTGTCTTATGAATATAAAGTATGCTCTACAAAGCAACTATCACTGATCTAGTGTTCAACAGCTGATAAGTTATTGCTATGTAGTGTAACCGTGCTGCTACTTATTGCATCATCATCAGCATCCCATGATGATGCAATAACAGGAGGATAATGATTTCAGAACTCAAGTAGCAATATGGGGTTCCATTTTTCATTTGTGTGTCACATTCAGAGGTTTCCTATGTGTTGGTCATTCTCTGTTCTGTAATGAGTCTTCTGGTTTGATGTTATGTCCCTAGCTAGCTTTTAAGGGCTATTCCACACGGGGAGATAGCCACGCGTTTGCGGTCGCGGCGACAAAGCGCCGCGCCAGTCGCCGCGACCGGCGCAGGCGACAGTTTTGTATGGGCGCCTATGTAAAAACGCCTGTGCTAACCACACGAGGCGATGCGCTTTTCAACAGTCGCCTGAAAAAGCCTGGCGAGGCATTTTCAGGCGACTGTTGAAAAGCGCATCGCCTCGTGTGGTTAGCACAGGCGTTTTTACATAGGCGCCCATACAAAACTGTCGCCTGCGCCGGTCGCGGCGACTGGCGCGGCGCTTTGTCGCCGCGACCGCAAACGCGTGGCTATCTCCCCGTGTGGACTAGCCCTAAGACAGCTCCTTATGTTTGTCCAATCCTGACCTCTGGTATGACCCCTGTGTTTGCTGCCTGCTCTGACCTTGGCCTGACGCTGGATTCTGCAAGATTCTATGACCCGTGAACTGCCTATTGTCAGGATGAGGTCATGTCAGATGTTGTTGATATAACAAAGGGCCAAAGCCAAAAGTCATGTGCTGAAAACGGTGTTCTAGTAGTCATCTAGTGGGTCAAAAGCTGAACCCTGGCTTTTTTAAACACCCCACCGCTTCTCTCATAGAATTGCTTTTGGATTAATGTAAAACATAGCAATAACCTGAAATGTGATTAAGAGCTAATAATATCAAGATGACATGAACTTTGCTAGCCTGCAGCTAAGGGTGTTGTAGTTTACTCAGCCTTCTGCTAACATCCAGTCTTTTAGATGTCTCTAAGGATAAGGTTCTTACATCTACAGTATATGGCAAATCTCTTGTGTTGCTTCACCTCAAATATTGCAAAGCTCATCTACAAAGGGCAAGTGAGTACGGTAATTATTATGGCCCAGAAAAGTCTTTCTGATAATATTATGTACTCGTTTTGTTTGGTAAATTCAACCTCAAATCTTCAAACACCTACTGAGCTTTTTAAAAAATGTGGTTGTCTCTACTGCACATGTGCAAGCTCAAGCCACCTGAGAATAAGGCAAGATGGTAAGCAAGGGCAGTTTGTTCCGAAAAGGAGCACAGAGAAAAAAAAATATAATTTAATTTACTGCGGAGGGGGTGTCTACATTTTGGCACCCACCGTGAATTAGCCTTTCTTTGTCCTTGAATAAATATTAACTTCACTAAGGATTGGTTCAGAGAAATATAGCTACTTCTTCTTGGTGGTAGTATAGAAGTGGTACTTGATTATCACTCCCACTGGCATACTTTAATTTTTTCTACCAGCTAGGTAGATTCTAGTTATCAGTCAAAGGGTTAAATAACAATTCTAGTAGCACTATAATGTGTACAATAAAAAGTTTAAAACCAATTAAGGCTAAGTGAAGCTTTCAAAATGAAGGTAAAACAATGCAAACATCAGATGTGCATTTGCATAATCTAATACATAATATTTTCTGCAATATCAGTTCATTATATACACATTATCTGGTCTAAAAAAAAATTTTGCACAGATTAAACCAGGAAATCAGTGATGCAGATAAACAAGTATGTAAGTGAATATTTTAGAAAAAGATATTATGTTTCAACAGGGACAGCCAGATTTGATTATTTATTTTACTCTCAGGGATACAGTCGGCTTGAAGCTGTATCGTCATGGCAAATAAGGCTGATTTAAGAAAAGGGGTTTAAAATATTAGTGTCAAGTCAAGGCTATCTAGTGGAGAGTTGTTAAATTTATAAGCTGCGTTAGGAGTAGGTCAATTAATACATCAATGGAGGTCAGGTACAGCCTCTGAAAGCAAAATATATTTTTACAAACGTGAAATAAGGGATCCAACAAAAATAAAAGGTAAAGATTTTGTTGTGGTTTGCCAACTGGAAAAAAGGGAATGTTTATACTTCACTGCTTTTCTGGATATTTAACCGTCAAATGTGAATTCAGTCCTTTTCTATTACACCTTCAAATCTTTATCTTCTTTATGATAGAGCACACAGCTCTATACTTTTTGTAGCTGCTACTGTTTTTCTTCAAATACCTTGGTGCCAAGATTTTGAGATGATTTTCCTTGAAGCCCACTAATAGATAATCTTCTCTCTTGGGAGGTTTCTTCCCATCAGAAAATGTTAGTAAGACACGCTAGAGCAGAGTGGAGAGCGTGGGGGGGATAGCATACACCCAAAAGGCAAAATTAATTGAATCCAAATGTTCCTATTTATGGAACTACTGCTAAGATGTTTAATAGCTGATACATTTTGAGAGTAGTTCTATTTTTTCCATATATATATATATATATATATATATATATATATATATATATATATATATATATAATATATATATATAGATATAGATATATATATATATATATAGATATATATATATATATGTATATAGATAGATATATATATATATATATCTCTCTATATATATATATATATATATATATATATATATATATATTACTGACAATATTATTTAGAAATCATCATAAATCCCCTTTTCTCTCTCTCAGACCTGGTGACATCTTTCATCTCCCATTAAAGGCTGAATATCCGCAAAAAAAGAGAACAGAATCAACAAAATTTTATTTTTTCCAGCCTCCAATATTTAATCAGAGACTTTGAAACACTATACAAATAATAGAATTTTAGATTTTTTTTTCTATGTAATAAACTTATTCTAACAATGTTTCCAATTTCTCTTCAATTCAAATTGTTATTGATGTTTTGTAGTGCAAGTTTCTAACAATATTGTTTGAAATACATAACAACAGTTACAGCAAGTCTTTTATTTCATCATCCTCTCTGTACCTCTGTGCATTAGGGAAATCATTTCTTTTTTCATTTTGACAGAAACCTTTTGAAACTTTATATATAGATCATCCCTAAACTGGCAGAAACAGTTGCAAAGCACTGAAGTATGACATTTTCCTACTTTGACAGTTTTATACATAATGGCCTTAGTTCTGAAAAGCTCCTGAACACTTTACATGTATACTTGTCACTGCTGCTTGAAGCTATTTTTATATCAAACAACTGGTACAACTTATATATATATTTATGAAAAATTATATAAATAAATATACAAGTATTGTTTATTTGCATCCAGATATTCTCATGCTCTTTCACTATAAGTCAATGGGAGTCATGTAGTAAATGCTACTTGCCTAGTAACCCATATCAACCAATCAGCATATAGCATTTACTGGTTAGCTGTTTAAAACAAACATCTGATTGGTTACTATGAGTTACTAGAAGTGAACAAGCATAATCACATAATGCTATTCCTTTGTAGAAGAGGGGACATATGGGCAGGAAGGATTTCCCCCCCTACAATTATATATATATATATATAGACAACTGATTTGGGGCTTCTAATTTTGGCTTTTTCGACATTTAAGCTCGGCTGCTCAGAACGATTCACTGCAGTTTCCTACAGTTGGCTTAATGGCAGGATGTTTGCAGAGCCTCTTTTATGATCAAAGCCACATGTTTCATACTAATAGTTGTGTAAGCTCCTGAATCCTTTACACATATCACAGTAAAGCTCAAACTGTAACTGCATATGTTCACCCAGAAAATGCAAGTAGACTATTTTATTTTTGCCAAAAAAAAGTCTTATTTTACATAAGAAAGATTTTGATTCTATGGTGCCATGAATGACAGTTAAGCCTTATGATCTGACATTAAGCCCTAAAACCATTATATTCTAAACAGCTGATCTGGTATGTGTTATGTAAATGTAGTCCCCATGGTGTGCTCAAACTTGAATGGCAGCTTCATTGGTTACAGAGTTTATTTATATAAACTATATACTGAGGCAAACAAGCAATGCAAAATCAGATTAACAGTACATTATATTTAAATACATACAATACATCATTAACCCTTTCAGATGTTACAGGTATAGGATTAGTTTTCTCTGTAATAATAAAACAGAACCTTTTACAGGTATGGGATCCATTATCCGGAAACCCATTATCCAGAAAGCTCCAAATTATGGAAAGGCCGTCTCCCATAGACTCCATTTTATCCAAATAATAAAAATTTTTCAAAAATGATTTCCTTTTCCTCTGTAATAATAAAACAGTACCTTGTACTTGATCCAAACTAGGTATAATTAATCCTTATTGGAAGCAAACCCAGCCTCTCTGGTTTATTTAATGTTTACATGATTTTCTAGTAGACTTAAGTTATGAAGATCCAAATTACGGAAAGATCCATTATCTGGAAAACCCCAGGTCCCAAGCATTCTGTATAACAGGTCCCATACCTGTTATCCAGAATGCTCAGGACCTGGGGTATTCTGGATAAGCAATATTTATGTAATTTTAAACTTTTCCTTTAGAAAATGTATTTACTTAAAAATGATTTAGATTTTAAATAAACCCAATCGCTGGCTTTGCTTCCAATAAGGATTCATTATATCTTAGTTCAGATCAACAAGTACAAGTTACTGTTTTATTATTACAGAGAAAAAGGAAATCATTTTTGGAAAATTTACGTTTTTGATTATAATGGAGTTTATGGGATGCTGTAATTCTGAGCTTTCTCGATAACAGTTTCCGGATAACGGATCCATACCTGTACTTGATCCCAACTAAGATATAATTAATCCTTACTAGAGGAAAAACAACCCTATTGTGATGAATGTGTAAATGATTTTTTAGAAGAGCATTCTGGATTAACTGTACTGTACTAGTATTTTAATAATAGTTTTTATCAATAAAATGTATATTTTAAGTTTAGTAGTCCTTTAGACCTAGGCCACACACACATACAGCGTTTTTTGGTCATCGTAAAAATCCATCCTGTGTGCATTTTTTGGGGGTGAAATCTTTCCGGTGTGCACGGTAACAGGTGAATTTTATTAATTCTTGGAATGTGCACACAAGACAGATACAGATAGGATCGGCTACTGGCATAGAGAAACACTGTGGGGCAGATTTATTAAGGGTCCAAGTGAAAATTCGAATTTTTTAATTTTTTTTTTTGGTCTCAAATTCTTATTGTGAATTATCCAAACTCAATTCAAGTTTTAATTCGAATTTAGAGATTTATCATACTCTGGCCTTCTAAGAACTCGAATTCGACTATTCGCCACCTAAAACCTGGCGAATTACTGTATCAGTCAATGGGAGAGATCCAGGAATAAATTTGGTGATGTTTGACATCTGAGGTTTTTTTATTCAATTCAAATTTAATTCAATTCAATTAGTTTAAGATGAGAAAATTAGATTTTATGAATAAATGTCAATTGATTGGATTTTGAATTAATGGGAGTTTATGGGAGTTTTAAAATAATCACATGAATACGAAATTTGACCCTTGATCAATGTGCCTCCCCGTGTGCCGTAGGCCTTAGTATGAAAGAAGAAGTAAAGCTTAATTAAAGAAGTAGGGCAGAAATGTTGTACATTATGTTTAAGGATCTATACCAGTACAAAGCAACCACAGCCCTTTAGCAGGAAAGATGTGTGTCTCCAAAGATGCCCCAGTAGCTCCTTCTTTTCTACTGATTTACTGCACATGCTCTGTGCTGCTGTCACGTACTGAGCTTAGGGACCCACTCACAATATACTGAATATATATATCATATAAATGTCACAATATAAGGCTGAGGCTTATTAGTAAATAATTATTGGTTCATAATCCCCCCGAACTGCCTCCCCTGCCTTCCTGCTGGCTAGAATGAAAATCGCTGGCGGGATGGCACTCGAAGTGCTTCGTTTTCCGAAGTCGCCCGAAGGTTCCTTGTGAGGCAACTTCGGGCGAGTTTGGAAAATGAAGGAATCCTCAAGTTGTGCCTCTTCCAATCTCATATCTCATACTCATGGTGGTATAAATGGTCTCTGCTCCATATCAGTCTCAAAATGTTTTAATTTGAAAGATGGTGGGGGGGCAGATTAATGGGTTTATATTTGCTTTAAATTATTTATTTATCTGTAATATTGTGATTAGCTACGAGGCCCTGTCCAAATGTAAGAACTGCAAGGGCATTTGAATACTTACCCCATATGTACTAAAAGGCCCAGGAGCAATAACCCGTAGTAACCAATTAGATGTTTGCTTTTAAATAGGTGACCAGTAAATGCTGCCTGCTGATTGGCTGGTATGGGTTACTTCACCTGGGCAAATGTAGTGCCTTTTATTACATAACCCACAAAATGTGTAAAACATTTGCCTTTCAAGTACATTTAAAAACATGTGTGAAATCCTCTATATCGCATTGGTTGCCTCTGTAAATCAAGATCATTTTTAATCAGGTCATTTAATCAGGTCATTTTTAAAAAGGCCTATGGCAAATTGAGCATTTTGACTACCATGGAGCTGCGGAGAACAGCAGCAGTCAAAATGCTCAGTATGTCTTCCATATTCTGCCCATGGTAGGCACAGATGGGGACAGATGGACACACATAAAAGTAAGTGCTTCTGAGTGGTGTCTGTCTGTCATTGCCAGTGTCTGCTATAGGACAAGTGTCTCCTTTGCTTTGCAGTAGGAATCAATGTAAGATCATTTTTATGCTGCGGTACTAATGAACCTCATAGGGCTAAGGCTACCTACATATCCTACGTGTCCAGGCTTTACATTCGTGTGCTTGTGTTCTAAAATGGGTTTTTTTTCATTATTGTTACTCTTTGTCACCCCCCCTACCTGTTATCCGGCTGCTTCTTATCTCTCTAATCCTCTTCCCAATCACCTGCTGCAATTGCTGCCTCCCTTCAGTATATACATTTATATAATAATCCACTCCTTGACTGTCGCAGCATTGTCACATATAATTACTTATTAGATATCAATACTGTCTATTCATAGTAATACAGAATTGTTTCTCAGATGTGTCTGGGTTACATTATTCTAATCTACATTTTACCACTGAATACAATTCGTTTATTAAGAGCACTGGAACAGCTGAATACTGTAATGTATCCACAGCCATATGTAACCTTCAGCCCGTTGTTTTACTAATATCATTCTTTCTGACGTTTTAGAATTTTTTATAAGAGTATGATGATATACATGAAGGCCGGGGATATTGCAACATGTTCTATTTAAAGGATTTGACATAATTTAACTCAACTTAAAAAAAAAGTTATTTATGCAACATTTATTACATTTACCCATATGGCAAATGGTGTTGCCACATTTCACAGTTTGCTAGATAACAGATTTCTAGATAAGAGACCCCCTAGCCTGCGTTAGTATATAGGTATGGGACCTGTTATCCAGAATGCTCAGAACCTGGGGTTTTCCAAATAACAGATCTTTCCATAATAATATATTAAGTCTACTAGAAAATCATGTCAACATTAAGGGGCACATTTACAAAGCTCGAGTGAAGGATTCGAATTAAAAAAACTTCGAATTTCGAAGTGTTTTTTGGGCTACTTTGACCATCGAATGGGCTACTTCGACCATCGAATGGGCTACTTCGACTTTCGACTACTACTTCGACTTCGAATCGAACGTTTCGAACTAAAAATCGTTCGACTATTCGACCATTCCATAGTCGAAGTACTGTCTCTTTAAGAAAAACTTCGACCCCCTACTTCGGCAGCTAAAAGCTACCGAAGTCAATGTTAGCCTATGGGGAAGGTCCCCATAGGCTTGCCTGAGATTTTTTGATCGAAGCATATTCCTTCGATCGAACGAATAATCCTTCGATCGTTCGATCGCAGGATTTGCGCTAAATCGTTCGACTTCGATATTCGAAGTCGAACGATTTTAGTTCCTAGTCGAATATCGAGGGTTAATTAACCCTCGATATTCGACCCTTCATACATCTGCCCCTAAATAAACCCAATAGGCTGGTTTTGCTTCCAATAAGGATTAATTATATCTTAGTTGGGATCAAGTACAAGCTACTGTTTTACTATTACAGTGAAAAAGGTAATTATTTTTTAAAAATTTGGATTATTTGGATAAAATGGCGTCTATGGGAGACAACCTTTAATTATTTCGGAGCTTTCTGGATAATGTGTTTCCGTATAATGAATGCCATACTTGTACATTAGAACTGGTTTAATGAATGGTTGTTACAACCTTCTAATTATCCACCATTTTCTTGTGACAAAATGCAACATCTAGGATCATTACATTCATTGGTGCTGTGAAAGGAGTCATTCATGTTATGTGACTGTTTAATAGTTTAAAAAGTAATGAATGAATGTAAATTAGTCCTGAAATAAAGGGAATGAACGCTGTTAGTGACCAAGGATGAATGATATAAAAGTATTTTGTGTATGAAAGGGCTATTGTAACCCTCATGGACATCTACATCATAACTGCAATATGTATCAATGTGCAACATGTTTTATTTTACAATGAAAGAGAGACAGTATAGACTCCAGGATACAGGAGCATGTATAAAAACTCCCTCGTGCACTGTTTAATACAACAATAAAACCACTGATGCATTTTCAATGCAAGTCCTACATATTTACCATGGGTGTGTATCTTTGCTTTAATGTGTCACTGACATGTTGGAACTCCGTGCCTAGTGGATCCTCTGACCCTTTGTTCTGGAGGGAGGGGGGGGCAGCCTGACTCTCACATCTGCAGAGAAAGCATTGATTTATGGTTATAGCAGCTGTACAGCTAAATAGGCTGTTTTTTTTTTTTTATTTAAAGGGGATTGGGTGGTTAATGCCAGGTTGGGAGAGATTTTTACTCAACTTTTCCAAGAGATGTGGATCCACTAAGCACGGATTCTTGTTAAAGAAACGTATTTTTCAGAGTGGTATTAAGGTCTTTTTCCTTCTGTTTCATATACACAATATCCACCGTGTATTAGCATTCACCAACATAGAAAGTTGAAACAGACACAGGCGGTACTTTTGTCAGTCTGTTTCAACTTTCTATAATACACGGTGGATAGTGTGTATATGAAACAGAAGGAAAAAGACTTGAATACCACTCTGAAAAATAAGTTTCTTTAAGCACAACAATTGAAAAATGTGTCAGTATCATTCGAAGAACAGTTATTTATTATGTGAACTTTACTGTTTGAGCACTAAACACCTTTATCTTGGTTATTGTAGTTCAATGTATTTATAGAGAAGGTTGACCTTTTTGAAAAATGCCACTAAGCTATGCTATAGGGACCATTTTTACAAATATTGCACCTTTTAGGCTAGGGCCACACAGCGGCTAAACATTGTCTTTGAAAAAAAAATGCTAGCCGAAATCTGCTGGCGGATTTTTGCCCTACTGTGGGCAGTAGCCTCTTCCACACTGAATCGGTTTTTCACAAACAGACTTCGTGAATTTTGTCTCAAAATGCAGTAGGTATGCACCGAATCCACTTTTTTGGATTCGCCCGAACCCCGAATCCTTTGTGAAAGATTCGGCCGAATACCGAACCGAACCCAACCCCTAATTTGCATATGCAAATTAGGGGTGGGAAGGGGAAAACATTTTTTACTTCCTTGTTTTCTGACAAAAAATCATGCAATTTCCCTCCCCCCCTAATTTCCATATGCATATGCAAATTAGGATTCAGATTCGGTTCGGCCGAATCCGAATCCTGCTGAAAAAGGCCGAATCCCGAACCGAATCCTGGATTCGGTGCATCCCTAAAAAGCACAGACTCACGCTTCTTTGCTTAAATCCCACCTGAGCCGATACAATGCGGAAGAGAGAAGAGGCTACTGCTCGCGGTAGGGCAGAAATCAGCTAGTGGATTTAGGGTAAGGGCACACGGGCAATTTGCGGAGATTAGTCACCCCGGCGACAAATCTCCTCTTCTTCGGGGCAACAATCTCCCCAAACTGCCTTCCCCTACCATCTTACCGGCTAGAATGGAAAATTGCCAGTGGGATGGTCCAAAGTCGACCAGAAGTTTCCTCTTGAGGCAACTTCGGGCGACTTTTTTTTCAAAGACAATGTTTACTCAAAGGAGGTTCTGTGCCTCATTATGTTTCCTGTTTTGCCAGTCAACTCAGTACAGGTATGGGACCTTTTATTCAGAATGCTCGGGACATGGAGTTTTCTGGATAATGGATTTTCCCATCATTTGGATCTTAATATCTATGCGGGGGAATGTAATAAAAATCGCTAACGGAAAAACTATTCGCAATGCGAAAAGTTATGCCTTTGCGCGAACAAATTTTGCTTTGTGCGAATTTAATATAGCTTTTGCGAGCCCGGAAACTGTTTAGCGACCACTTCCGACAGTGAAAGACCGTTTGAGAATTTTATAGTTTGCGCCAATGCGCAGTCAATGCAATAAAATTTCTTACTGAAAAAGTCGTTATGTTCGCTCCAAAAGATTACAACACCTTCAAGCAATTCTATGAGTGCGCAATTAAAATTCGCAATGCAATAACAGTTTAAGGAACAATATTGCATTGCAAAATGTGGATTTTTAGTCTTATTGGTGCGAATTGTTTTGCTCTTTGCGACTTTTATTACATTCCCCTGTAAGTCTACTAGAAAATCATGTAAACATTAAATAAACCCAATAGGCTGGTTTTGTTTCCAGTTAGGATTAATTATATCTTAGTTGGGATCAAGTACAAGCTTTATTATTTCAGAGAAACAGGGAATCATTCTTAAAAAATTGGATTATTTGGATAAAGTAGAGTCTATGGGAGAAGGCATAACTTGGAGCTTTCTGGATAATGGGTTTCCGGATAACAGATCCCATACCTGTATAAGCTTTGACTGATACTGTCTCTCCCTATACATTTGTATAGTATAAATCATATAATCAGCCAATACTATTAATGCTATGCTAATAAGTTAGAAGGATCTGGGACATGTGCTGCACATTCTGTCTGATGAATTGCGCCCCTATTGACGCAGTGAAACTAACACTACCATAACCTGGCATAATTCTATGGTTCCCAATGTGGCCTGCGTCCATAGGAGTAGCAGACTTGCACCTAAAAAAAAATATCACACAGACATGATTGCAAAGCATCAGAAATTATGCAATATCTTCTCTGTCAATTTAGAACACCATTTTATCTAATTTGTCCAAATGTGCAACCACAATTCCAAACAAAATTATGTTGGAATTGTCAGAAAAATGCTTAAAAAAAACCAATGACCAATTCCATCCAAAATTGCACTTTGCAAACTGCGGCTGCATTTATAATTTTTAAAAGTTGGTGAAAATGGAAGTGAGTGTGGCAGTCTGACCTTTATCCACTGGGGGCACTGTTTCAGCATGGATTATTTTCTAGTATTTATAGCAATGTTTGTGGCAGCTGTAACTTATATCAATAAATACAAGTATCTCAGTTTCTGATTACAGAATAACTGATCATCTGTTAAACGTGCTAACATTTGTAGAAAAAAATGCTAGATATTTCTATTAGTTAATATAATAATTAATACAGGTATGGGACCTGTCATTCAGAATGCTTGGGACCCGAGGTATTGCGGATAAGGGGTCATTTGGATCAACGTACCTTAAGTCTGCTAAAAAAATCATTTAAACCCAACATGATTGTTTTGCCTCCAATAAGGATTCATTATATCTTAGTTTGGATCAAGTTGAAGGTTCTTTTTTTATTATAACAGAGAAAAAGGAAATCATTTTGAAAAATTTCATTTTGTGAGTCTGTGGGAGATGGCCTTCCCGTAGTTCAGAACTTTCTGGATAACGGGTTTCCGTATAATGGATCTTATACCTGTACCAATAATATTCACTATATAGGGGGTTATTTACTAAAATCTGAATTTATCTCATACTTAAAAAAAAAAAAAAGCTTGACCAAACTCTTATCCAATTTTGCCTTATTTATTAATAAAATAACTCGAATAAATCGGATCGGGGAAAAACCTGATAAAATCGAGTGAAAACCTGAATCGTACAATTTTTCTGGACTTTTCCCCCTGAATCACTTGATTTTTTCGGTTTTGCTCACAAAATGTATCGGGTTATCGTGCTAAACCCAGGGCAGACTATGATATCTTCCAACTGGGATAAGGACATCTCCCACTGACTTATACATGACCTCTACAGGTCTGAGATGGCGGATTTTCAGATTCGGGCTTTTTGCAGCAACGGGGTATAATAAATCTCCAAAAAAGTCATGTTTTTTTTCCACAAAAAATTAGAATTTTTCCCCCCAGAAAGCCCTACTAGACAAATTCGAGATTTAGTAAATAACCCCCATATTGTCAGCATTAGATGGTGTTTACAAATGTCACCTATAATGTCAAAGCAAAGGGTATATATGACATACTTCACCGCTTCCTCTTGCTTTGCCTTCATGTTGTTGCCAGGCCAATAATTGGTATAAGACTTCAAACTGAACACACAGAACTGTTTTAGGGGTTTGTAATGGAGATTGTTTCTTGAGTGATCCTGTTCCCTTGGTGTTTGAGCAGCTGATAGTGACCTGCTTCTTCTCCATTTAATGTGAGCTGCTTGCTTTATGCCAGCCCCCTCCTCCCTGCAACAGATTTCTTGAGCTGCTATGTAAGCAGAAACATTCCTATTCCTGTTTCAGAGTCTGGTGTTGTTACTGCTACAAATAAAGCGAGTGCCTTCTCACTCACCTATGTGGGACACGTCTTCTCCAGGGACTCATGCCGGCCCCTCACACAGCACATGGAACAATAGAGCAGGGAAGACACAACCAGCAATGTTACTAAGGCAGCAGCTGGAGTTTTGGAATAAATATACTCTTGGCCAGCAGTCTAATCCAGTCTCCCAGATATTTTTGGACTACAACTCTCAGGGGCACATGTATTAAGGGGCCGATTCACTAAGGGTCGAATATCGAGGGTTAATTAACCCTCGATATTCGGCTAGGACTAAAATCCTTCGACTTCGAATATCAAAGTCGAAGGATTTAACGCAGATAGTTCGATCGAACGATCGAAGGATAATTCCTTCGATCGAACGATTAAATCCTTCGAATCAAACAATTCAAAGGATTTAAATCCAACGATCAAAGGAATATCCTTCGATCAAAAAAAGTTAGTCAAGCCTATGGGGGACCTTCCCCATAGGCTAACATTGACTTCGGTAGCTTTTAGATGGCGAACTAGGGGGTCGAAGTTTTTTTTAAAGAGACAGTACTTCGACTATCGAATGGTCGAATAGTCGAACGATTTTTACTTCGAATCCTTCGATAGTCGTAGTCGAAGTAGCCCATTCGATGGTTGAAGTAGCCCAAAAAAAACTTCGAAATTCAAAGTTTTTTAACTTCGAATCCTTCACTCAAAGTTAGTGAATCGGCCCCTAACTGTTGATTGAAAATTAGAATTTTTCAGTTTTTTTTTTATGGTCAAAACTCTCAAATTCAAATTGTGAATTATCCAAATTCATATTTTTTTAAAATACAGTGTAATGCTATAAAACACTCTTTCATGTATACACGGTGTATAGTATTATATACAGGTATGGGACCTGTTATCCAGAATGTTCGGAACCTGGGGTTTTCCAGATAACAGATCTTTCCATAATATGGATCTTCATCCCTTAAATCTACTAGAAAATCATGTAAAGATTAAATAAACCCAATAGGCTGGTTTTGCTTTCAATAAGGATTAATTCGTTTGAATCAAGTACAAGCTACTGTTTTATTATCAGAGAGAAACGGGAAATCAGATTTAAAAATTTGGATTATTTGAATAAAATGGAAGAGAGCCTTTCCGTAATTCTGAGTTTTCCAGATAACAGATCCCATACCTGTTTATTCATCAGGGTTGAAGAAGGCTCACATGTGCGGCTGAAGCGTTAGTTCTTATGCACTAATTATAAATCAACTTTGGTACATTTTTTGGCAAGTGCCAAACTGTTTATATATATTCTAATATTTCCATATACTGTATTTATTAATAGGGCCATTAACCTTGAAATTAACTTTTAGTATGATGTATAAATTCTATAAGTAGTCTAAGACCATTTTGGTCTTTGCTAGATTTCTCTTTAGAGTTCTGATTAATGAAACCTGTTGTTCTACAGCTCTTCAGTTGGGAATATAAACTGTTAATGTAGTTAGGTCCAATTACCGTAGTTACCAGCAGTGAATTAATTGGCTGCTTGGAACATGAATATGTGAGGGTCTAAATAGAAGAAAAATAAATATAAATAACAATAAAACTCTAGCCTCAGGATTCATTTATTTTCTGGTTGCCATGGACAATGACTCAATCCAATCTTTCTGGGGAAAGTACTGATTTATTTGATCTATTGAGCAAAGCTTTTACCTTGGGGGACATTTATAAAAAAAAAGTAAAATTAGAGCTTGTCGTATTCCACCAGAGTAAAATTCTGCCACTCTCTCTTTTATTTTTTTATTGATAACTAGTGATGGGCAAATTTGGGGCGTTTCGCTGAAAAATTCACAAAACAGCGAAAAATTTGCAATACGTTGAAGAATTTGCAGAATGGTGCCGGCTTCTGACATTCGCCAGCAAAAATGCACCGGCGTCCAAAAAACGGACGCCGGCGTCCATTTTTTTTGACACCGGTGAATTTTCACTGGCGAATAAATTCGCTCATCGCTATTGATAACATAGTTATGAAGGGGTGAAAGTGAGAATTGACCCTTTCATAGATACATCTTTAAAAATCCCACAGAAATGAACGGTTGATGAAATTTCTGGCAGTTTATGATGAGCTTTAATTTAAATATGTTCCCTTATCTCACATGATTTCCCACAATGGCAATTGGGATGGCGTTACTAGCTATAGTGCCTCAACTACATGGAGCCATATTGGTTGGGGCAGGTTGTTTAGAAGTAAGGACACTTAAGGCAGCCATTCTGTGCACGTAGGGACAGTTTTAGCATAAGGAAACTAATTTTGTTATCTTTTCCCTTGTCAATTCAAGATATTAGTGGAAGGTTATTATTATTGTATATCCTCAGATACACAGGAAAGAAAGCAGTGTAGAACTGCTGCAGAGAAAAATCTATTAGCTGGTAATGTTTTCATTGATTTGGCTTATATATTTATGCAGCTTCTCCCTCCCTGTGAGTGCAATTTTATATATTATATTTATTTCTTATGAAACATAATTGACACTGCACTGCTGTCTAAATGTATTTGTATTATAATGGAAGACGAAAAGAGAGTATTTGAATAAGAAAAATAACAATAGCCTGGCAATCAATCTGCTTTCACGGGCCATAGCAACCTGATAGCTGGGGAAGTTCATTTTCAGTTGAAATACCTCTTTAAGCTGATCCAATGCTGCCTTTAAATCTAATCACCAATGCCTTCCTTTTGCCTAGCACGCCACCAATGAGTAAATAATAAGCAAATCTATATTTCACTGTTCCCCTAGTAGTAGCTAAATGACCAATTATATTATACTGCAGCAAATGGCAGTGATCATTCACATAAGATATCAAGCCACAAAATAACCTCAGATCCAATTACTGCTGAATGTTAATCAATCCAGGAAGAAAAGTCAATTGAAATGCATTCTCCTTGTTTGGCAATTCACATTTTGAACATTAAGGGACAGATTTATGATTACATCTTTATTTTTTTTACAAGCAGTAAAAAGAAAAATAACAAAAGGAGTTGATTTACTAATCATTTACAACTCTTAAGTAATCTTGGAAATTATCTTTACCAAATCTTTTATTTCCCATTAACTCTATTGCGTTCATTTCCTGGGGCTTAACAAGTCATTGAAGCGTTAGAGCCCATTTCTGAAGCTGGGCTCAAACATGCCAAAGCAAAGAATGGATCACACGTTGAAAGTTGACACATTAAGAGGGAAACGCTTAGACAAATATGTCAACACAGTAGAAAACTTTTAATACCTCATACATGTTAATTATGCTAGTTTTGCCAAAGCCAAAACGACCTAAACACTTTAAGGATTAAGGGCAGAGACACACATGGAGATTCGGCGAGATTTAGTCGCCTGGTGACAAATAGCCTCTTCTTCGAGTGACTAATTTCCCCGAACTGCATTCCTGTCGGCTAGAATCTAAATCGCCGTCAGGATGGGACTCGGATCACTTAGTTTACCAAAGTCACCCGAAGATGCTCGGATGACTTCAGAAAACGAAGCGCTCTAAATGCCATCTCGCCGGTGATTTTGTTTCTAGCCAGCGGGAAGGCAGTTTGGGGAGCTTAGTTGCCCGAAGAAGAGGGAATTTATTGCCGGGTGACTAATCTGCCCGAATCTTCACGCGTGTCTCTGCCCTAAAGTTTCAAGTTATTGATCCCAACTGGAGTGTGATTGCCCAGTTGATATTGAAGCTTACTAAACAGGATTAGATTAGCTTTTTTGGCAATATTGATAAGTAGATCTTTGCCACCCATGTAATGAGCCATATCAGGCTAATGTTATCTTTTGATCTCTAGGTCAACCATTCTATAAGTTAGAGCCTGTGAAGACCATGTGGACTTCCCAGTTGGGATTTGTGACTGGCACAATCAATATCTGGCTCAGCTCAGACCAGAAATCAATATGAAAGGCAATGATGTTGATGACAGGTAATGTAGGCCCATGTATGACCATTTCAATGAAGATATGCTACTTCTAAATCAGTATTTAAGAGACACTGTCCCCTGGTCTAAATATATTGTTAAAGGGATCCTGGCATTGGAAAACATGTTTTTTTCAAAACACATCAGTTAAGAGTGCTACTCCAGCAGAATTCTGCACTGAAATCCATTTCTCAAATGAGCAAACAGACTTTTTTATATTCAATTTTGAAATCTGACATGGGGCTAGACATTTTGTCAATTTCCCAGCTGCCCCTGGTCATGTGACTTGTGCCTGCACTTTAGGAGAGAAATGCTTTCTGGCAGGCTGCTGTTTTTCCTTCTCAATGTAACTGAATGTGTCTCAGTGGGACATGGGTTTTTACTATTGAGTGCTGTTCTTAGATCTACCAGGCAGCTAGGTAGGGAGCTGCTATCTGGATACCTTCCCATTGTTCTTTTGTTTGGCTGTTGGGGTGGAAAAGGGAGGGGGTGATATCACTCCAAATTGCAGTACAGCAGTAAAGAGTGATTGAAGTTTATCAGAGCACCAGTCACATGACTTTGGGCAGCTGGGAAATTGACAAAATGTCTAGCCCCATGTCAGATTTCAAGATTGAATATAAAAAAATCTGTTTGCTCTTTTGAGAAATGTATTTTAGTGCAGAATTCTTCTGGAGCAGCACTATTAACTGATTCATTTTGGAAAAAAAATGTTTTCCCATGACAGCATCCCTTTAAATATTTTGTTTAGAACATTAGAAGAAATGAGCCCGGCAGCTCTTATTTTAGCCCCCAGCTTCTTGTTTGCTGCCACAGCATATATTTAGGAAAAGGAATTCCAAGATTTAATGCAATGGAACAATATCTGCTCATATGGCAACAACAGTCCTCTGTGTGCCACATTCCCAGGCTAGCATTGTGAGTTCCAGTGCCAACATGCTTTCATGATTTAAAACCTGGAACCTGTACATACCACTAATTAATAATTCCTCCAGTTGCACACCATGTGATCCCCTAGCATGCACCCCTCCACAATAACAATTCATAATAATCATCCACTACAGTTAAGTGGATTTTAGTACCAGTTCCTCTTTGGTTATATTATGATACTGGCCTCCTTCTCCAACTGCTCAGGTGCCAGGACTGGAACTGTTATACATTAGGAATTGCACATCATTTATCAGAGCAGGTTGAACAGGCCCAAAGTAGTGTAAATGTACAATTTTGTGTCCATTTTAGTACAGGTATGGGACCAGTTATCAAGCATGGTTGGGACGGGGGTTTTCCGGATAATGGATCTTTCTGTAATTTGGATCTTCACACCTTACATCTACTAGAAAATCATGTAAACATTAAATAAACCCAATAAGCCAGTTCTGCTTCCAATAAGGATTAATTAGGATTAATTGGATCAAGAACACGCTACTGTTTTATTATTACAGAGAAAAAGGAAATCATTTTTAAAAATCTGAATTATTTGATTATAATGGAGTCTATGGGAGACAGGCTTTCTGTAATTTGGAACTTTTTGGATAATGGGTTTCTGGATAACGGATCCCATACCTGTACTCTGTATTTGAGCTTGTATTAGTAATTGAGAGGGAATGAATAGAATGATGAGTATAAAAAATAGCCATAACAATAAGGGGCAGATTTATTAAGTTTCAAGTTGTGTTTTCCATAAGAAATTTATGTTTTCGAGGTTATTTTTGAGTTAAAATCTATTTTTTGTGTTAAAAAAACTAAAATTTTTAGAATTTATTATACTCTGACCCTGAAAATAGCTTGATCCGAAAATACACCATCTAAAACTGGTTGAGGTCATGTAGGAGTCAATGGCAGAGGTCCCTTGAACCATTTGAAGATGTTATAGCCTTCATGGTGTTTGAGTTTTTTTCAGAGGGTTTTGCTCGAAAACTCAATCAATTTGAGGCTTTTTTTTAACCAAATTAAGTTTTTGGGTTGTTAACCGTGAACTCGCTGATTCAAGATTTTTCCATTAGAGTTTTCTCTATTAGGAACAGTAACATCAAAAAATGAAAGTATGTTAAAGTAATACAAATATAATGTACTGTTGCCCTGCATTGGTAAAACTGGTGTGTTTGCTTCAGAAACACTACTATTATTTATATAAATAAGCTGCTGTGTAGCAATGGGGGTAGCCATTCAAATGAGAAAAGGCTCAGGTTACACAGCAGATAGCAGATAAGCTCTGTAGAACACAATGGTGTTATCTGTTATCCACCATTTAACTTGAGCCATATAGCCTTTTCTCAATTTTCACCATTACTATACAGCAGCTTGTTTATTTGAACTATAGTAGTGTTTCTGAAGCAAGTTTTACCAGTGCAGGACAACAGTACATTATATTGACATTACTTTAAAACACTTACATTTTTTTGTGTTACTGTTCCTTTAAATTAGAAATCATTTAGGTTGTGAGTTCTATAAAAAAGCTCATCTAACTCAAAAACTCAACCTTTGATAGATAACCCACTAAATGTGTAGCTTTACAGAGCATTTGTTTTTTTTAGATCGGGTCAGTGACCTCCAGTTGAAAGCTAGAAAGAGTCAGAAGAAAAAGACAACTAATTAAAAAAAACTAATTAAAAAACTATAAAAATAAATAATGAAGACAAGTTGAAAAGTTGCTTAGAATTGGCTGTTCTATAACATACTAAAATGTAACTTATAGGTGAACCACCCCTGTTCTTACACCTCCCCTGAACCAGTACAGGGCTCTTAGTTCACTGTGCCAGCAAAGCAGGAAGTAGTGTTCTGGCTTATTATGTTAGACATCCAGTCACTCCAGCCTTTATACATTACATTTTTGACTAACTAACTATATTAGACACATTTTTTATTTTACCCAATTTTTATTTTTATACTGAACAATTACTTTGTAATTCTTTCAGAGCTGGGCCATGCAGGGCAGGCGCTCTAGGCAAGCCAGCTGGAAGTGGTGGCATCATGCGCGAATTGACGCTTGCATACACTAATTGGCGTGCGCATGTGCGAATTTGCGCTCGCGTGCGCATGCGCAAAGTTATGGATGCGTGTGGAGTTTGCAAACATGGGCAGAAGTGCAAGATATGCCGAAACAGTACAGAAAATCGGGCAGAGAGGGGACCAGATTTAGGGTAGGTGTTTTTATTCCCAGTATATTAGCTATAATAGTGCAAGCTAGAATGCTATAGTTATTCTGTAGAATGTTTATCATACCTGAGTAAAAAGCTGTAGAAGCTCTCTGTTTAGGATAGCAGCTGCAGTACTAGCTTGGTGTGACATTACTTCCTGCCTGAGTCTCTCCCTGCTCACTTATAGCTCTGGGCTCAGATTACAGCAGAGAAGGGAGGGGGGGAGAGGAGCAAACTGAGCATGCTCACGCAATATTGATTGCATGATTGTATATATAGTTAAATATGAAGCTGACATATTCTGCATTCTTTTTAGAAATCCTGCCTCAGTCCGAGAAGATTGTTATTTTTATTGTCACTTTGTGTGGCTTTTTTCGCCAATTTAATTGTTTCAAAATCCACTTGAAACAATAACCAGGGACTGAATGGGTGGTTGCATATTTATGTGACGGATTAAAGATGTCTGCAGAAATCAGAAGAGACAAGCAAACATAATGTTTAACAGCACAGTTTGACCAGTACAGGAAAGGAATAACCCGTATGTCATTATGAATTGCATTTTTGTTACTGTGTTTCTTTATACACATACAATTTATTTACATATAATACACAAAAGCCATGAATATCCTGTAAATTATATCCTTATAAATGGTGAGTAGTGATGTCATCAGTTATAAACGGTGAGTAGTGATGTCATTTCTGTCACATGACTCACTAAAATTTGTGTATTATAATAAATAAAGTACCCCCAGTTGTAAAATATGAGGATATTAGAAGTTACCTCGGAGTTCCATGACCTGTATAAAAACATTCGGCCTTCGGCCTCGTGTTTTTATATGGTCATGAAACTCCTCGGTAACTAATAATATCCTTATATTTTACAAGAGGGGGTACTTTATTCACTATATAATGTATATATGGGGGATACCTTTCCTGCCCAGGATTATAGTATTTGTACAGGTCACTAGAAAACCAAAGGAGGCGTCCCTTGTACAGAAAGTGGCATTTGAGCCCCTGTTTAACTGTCTGTGTCCCTGGTGATGACGATAAATTGTCCATGGGCAGGAGATGTTGAAGGGGAGACATGAATAAAAATGTAGAAGAAAAATGCAAATTCTGTCTAATTTTGGTACAATTATACTGTGTGCATTTAAGTAGGGGTTTTCTTTTATGCATACCTTTTTGGCCAAAATAATAAAAGCTACACTGAAAATATTGTTGGTGTACCATAAGCAAAAAATAATTCAATCAATTTTTTTTTCTTTAAAAAATATGAATTCTGTGCTCCAGCTTAGGTGCATCGGCAAAGCAATGCATGTACAGGTCACCAATTTTTGGCCAGCCAGGGGAGGCACTTAAGCTGGCTATACACTATAAGATCCGTTCATTTGGCGAGGTCACCAAGCGAGCAAATCTTTCCCCTTTTGCTCACGGGAATACGAGCTGTTGAAGCAAGAACTGCAATGAACCAATGTGGTCCTGCCTAATCTGGCCAATTTTCGTGCAGATACCAGTTGGTTGGGCCCCATACACAGTTGGACTGGGCCTGCTGGACTCTGGGAAAAAAACTGGCAGATCTCGGCCCTCATGGGCTCCGCCAACCCAGACCTCATCCCCACATGCTGTTTGCCATTGCTCCCCTGCCTGCCCTCCAACGCTGCTCCCCAACTGCACTACCTCCTCCGATCGCACCAAAAGTAAGTTAAGCTGCATGTGCGGGGGGACAGGTCAGGCGGTGGGTGAACAGACAGTTAGTGGGTAAGAGGGCCCGCAGCAGGGGCCCCAGGGGGGTTTGGGGGCCCCTTGGCTAGGAATTCTGGTGGGCTTCACATACCTCAGTCTGACCCTGCCCATATACAGGCACATATTCGCCCACATCTGCAGCTTAAATTTACTTGTGTATGGGCACCTTTAGACTGGAATACCTCAACGATCAATTTTATTCTTATTATTTTGTCCTGTCAGTTCACTGAAGCACTGGCATTTGTTCAATAATGTTTCCATTCTGTGAAATACAGGATGATTTCGTTAGAGTAGTACCGGATAATGCAGCTGCCCTAAACATATGACACCGGTCCATATTAAATTGCTTATTGTCAGCTCAGAGTTCACAGATTGTCCCCTCAGATCAGAAAGTACTTTTGCCCCTTACCTTTGGCCATGAATGATACAGCTGAAATAATAACAGCTAAAAGCCCTAACAGACCTGAGAGCAACTGCATGCACAAGGTATGTGACATAAGGGTAAGCAGACAGAGAGAATACATTACGTATTATATATACAGGAAATAATGGTTTCAGCTGTAGTTGTACATCATGTTGCATATGATAGCACTTTAAAATTTAATCAGTTTGGCACTATGTTTCAGTAGCATTTTAAATTATTGATCTGGATTTTGATGTTTCTGAAGTGGAACAGCAAAACCCTTCTGAAAAATAAATATAAAAGCGACAGATGCTAAAATACAATTTTTCCAGTAAGTAATCAAATAAAGACTTGGGAAAGTTCGTTTTCTGCTTGAATGAGCAAGTGGATTGGTTACTAGTAGTGAAACCACCATGTGTAATTTATAAGTGAGGAATTAGGTGATGACAGGTTTAGGATGACTTCATCAACTGGCCTGGTGCATTCTAGACAAAAAGATCTACATTCCGGTACGGCATTTGCTTTGCATTTAGAAATGAGAGTTTCTATTTGCCCTTTTTATGCAGCATCACGTATGTAATCAAAGACCCCACTGGATCAGGAGAGAGGGGTATAGCACAATAGAAAGCAGTGTGCAAAGGGGAAAAAAAGAGCCAATTGGAGATTGCCTCGCACTCCGTTCTGCCTTTCCTGTATTTCTTCCTTTTTTTGCCACACCCATTTTGTGGCCACATCCTTCAAATACCACGTCCATTTAATCAAACGTGGCACGTTATGGAAAGTTAGAACAAATTTCTGGGCATTTAAAGGGGTTGTTCACCTTCCAAACACTTTTTTCAGTTCAGTTGTTTTCAGATTGTTCCCCAGAAATAAAGACTTTTTTCAATTATGTTCCATTATTTATTTTTAACTGTTTTTCCAAAATCTAAGATTAAAGTTGAATGTTCGTGTCTCTGTACTTTGCCTGGCAGATCAGTAATTCAAGTGCAGACTCTAAACTGATACAATTTTGCAACATTTAGGGGCAGATTTATCAAAGGTCGAAGTAAAAATTCGTATTAAAAAAAAATCAAATTTCAAGCTAATTTTTGTGTACTTCAACTAGGGAATAGTCCAAATTCGAATTCAAATTTGAAAAAAATGTAAAAATTAGAATTTCGAAATCATGCGCTGCCTCTTTAAAAATTCGACTTCGACTATTCGCCGTCTAAAACCTGCCGAATTGCTATTTTAGCCTATGGGGGACCTCCTAGAACCCATTTGGAGTCAATTGGTGGACTTTGAAAAATCTAAGTTTTTTTGGGGGGAAAACTTTGAATCATAAAATTCCAATGCGATATTACTTCGATTTGTACGAATTAGATCGAAAACTGACCTATTCGATTGAAAACTGACCTATTCGGCCAAAAAAAAACTTTCAATATAATTTCGGTAAAAAATTCATATAAAATCAACTAAATGTATCAATTTAGAACAGTTTACAGGGTCGGTGACCCCCCCTCCCAGAGCTGCTTTAGAAGGTGAAAAACTTTACTTTACACTTCAATATTAGAAAAACAGTCAGACATGGAAAATAGAAAGTAATTGGAAAAAGTCGTTATTTCTGATGATCTATCTAAAAACAACTAGTTGTTTGAAGGTGAACCACCCCTTTAAGGGTCATGCTTTATGTATTATTACAGTTTTGTTAATTAAGGTGAAATTGCCCTTTTAAGCTGCAAATCTCAGTTACCCCAAGGGACCTGCTTATTTTATCAGTTACAGTTGTATCTTTGTTAATCTTAAATAGTTACAAATGCATCTAAATGCAGGTGCTGAGTATTCTGGGCTCTCTGCCAAGAGCCTCCTATTTAATTAAGTTTCAGAAACCTTGTATGATTTTTCCTGGAGTTAGTGCAGAAGAGCAAAGATAAATGCGAACATTTCAATAAGAATCCAGGACTGCGGGCTGAGCTGTCAAAATCAGGACTGTCCAGCAAATATAGGAACAGTTGGGAGGTATGCCCATGCAATAAGCAAAGTGCAAAGAAATGGCCAATTGTGGGCTTTCCTAATATGTGTGTTCTTTAGGGTACTTCACAAAGAAAGCATGGACCAAGCTCTCAAGCATATTTAGCAGATCTTTCTTCATTTTCTTTTATGCAGCTGTAAATACGTATGGATAGCACTATGAAACAGTACCATTGATACTGAGCAAAAATTACTCAGTTGATCTCTAAACAAAAAGCTCAATGTGTTAAAGGAGAACACTAAGGGGCACCTTTATCAAGGGTCGAAATTCTAATTTGAAAAACTTTGGAAATTCGAATTCAAAAAGACCAAAGAAATTTATAAAAAAAAATAAAAAATTTTTGCAGGTTAATAGCCCGTATTTGTTCAAATTGGTCCAAATTAGAATCATATGAATCGAAGTAATAGCGCATTTGAATCATGATATGAATCTAAGTATTTTCCAAAAAAAATACTTAGATTTTTCAAAGTCCACCAATTGACTCCAAATAGGTTCTAGGAGAAAAAACTTGAATGTCAGAAAGGCTATTAACTTCTTAAAATAGGTCAGCAGACATTGACATCTACATGAATTTGGCAGGTTTTAGGTGCTGGCCTATCGAATTCGAGTTACAGTCCTTCCATGGTAGGGGGGATGATAAATCTCAGATTTGAATTCAATATTCGAGTTGTTTTTTTAAAATTGGAAATTGTGAGTTTTTACCAAAGATTTGAATTACCATTCATAGTAAATCTGCCCTTAAGCATTCATTTATAATTCCAAAGCAAACATGTAACATGTTTTAACCTACTAAAATATCCTATATATGATCCGACAATATCAATTTAGCATGCTGTCTCTCTCCCCCCCCCTAATATAAACATCTGAAAAAGAGTTGTGCGAAACTGACACTAGAAAACGACAACGGTTAATCATTTGGCTCTTCAGATCCCTTAAAAGCCTTATGAAATATCTCTTGGCTTCAAATAAAGAGGCCACTTATAGGCATCATTTCTTCTTGCTGGCTCCTGATTTCCTATGCATCCGCCTGACACTGATGTGATTGTCCTTGCTAATCCATATAATCAGCTAATTTGCTGCTGTCGATGATAGGTTTAACCAATACAGGCACTTTCATATTTCAGCCTCTTCGAAACTCGATCATGTGAAGTCAGAATTAAATAGGAGGAACATTCATTATAGTGATTATTATAAGAACAATTGCTATGATACAGTGACAGCCATATACAGGTTATTTTGATTCAACGCTATCCGTATGTGACACGTATGAATGTAAATGTGTTTTATAAAATATGATCTGTCTTAGATGCTCATTCCACCTTGAACTGCTTGTTGTGACAATAGCCTTACAATATGACTTTCTTGCTTGTCATGTTTATGTCATGTTTAAGTACTTCTGCAGCATTAGATTTGGACAGAATTATCTTCAGGCACGTCTGGTTTAGGGAGCTTTATGCAGACACTGGCTAGAGTTCAAGGATGCATTGTGACAAAAACATTGCTGTTGTTTGGCTGGGCGACAGTCCTTCCAGTGTTCTTTTCATTGCAGCAAATACGGCTACAATACTAGTAAACTTTCATCTTTTCTGTAAAAACGTGTCCCATTTTCTGACCTACTCATTTTTTTTGCAGAAGATCTTTTTTCATATATTTGTGTTACAAATTTGTAAAAAGCAACCTGTGTTTCAGATTTCGTTTTCTTGTAATCGCACCCTATTACAACGTGGCACTTAAAGTACCCTCAGTATTGTTTATGTAGTTATATACAGCACATTATGTATTATTTATAGGCATGCCTTGAAAACATACATAATTTATATGCCTTGATTGTTGCCTCTGCTACAACAAATTGAAAATGTGGCTTATGCTAATACAAGTATCGTATCAATTATGCAAAATACTTGGGACCTGGGGTTTTCCAGATAAGGGATCTTTTCGTCATTTGGATCATCATACTGTAGGGCTATGGCATACTAGGAGATTAGTCACCCTTGATAATCCTCCTTTTTCATGGGCAACTAATCTCCTGCAAATACTTCCCCAACGTAAATAATGTAAATTACCAGTGGGGAACATGTGTTGCTTCAGCTTTCCAAAGTCATCCTAGTTGGGATCAAGTACAAGGTGCTGTTTTATTATTACAGTATAAAAAGTAAAAAAATATTTTGAAGCTTACTGGATAACAGGTTTCTAGCTAACGAATCCCATACATGTACAGTGTACAGTGCTGTAAATACAGGTATGTGACCTGTTATCCAGAATGCTCTGGACCTTGGGTTTTCTGAATAAAGAATCTTTTTGTAATTTGGAACATCATTCCTTAAGGGTCATGGCACGCAGGCAGATTAAGGGAGTTTGGTTGCCCAGCTACAAATCTCCTCTTCTTCTGGGCGACTAATCTCCCCGAACTGCCTCCACTGCCTTCCCGCCGGCTAAAATGTAAATCGCCTGCGTGATGGCACTCGGAGCAATTTGTTTTCAGAAGTCAACCAAAGTGTTGCTCGTCAGGCAACTTCGGGGGACTACAGAAAACGAATCGATCCGAGTGCCATCCCGTCAGCGATTTCCATTTTAGCCGGCAGGAAGGCAGGGGAGGCAGTTAGGGGTAATTAGTTGCCCGAAGAAGAGGAGATTTGTTGCCGGCAAATACATAACTATGGGGGGGTTGTGGATGCACACCTGAGGCCAATTTCAAAAAGTATAAAGCCCTGTCTAAGTAATTCAAGTAAATATGCAAGTGCATGTAATTTTGAAACAGGGTTTTTTTGTTACAAAGTTATGATCATAATATTGATAAGCCACCATTCCACGTCAAGGTAAAACCCCACATGGTGGTCCCTAACTTATTTATCTTTAAATAATATCTTTAAATAATAAGGAATATTACCTCTCTGTGTAGTAACAATTCTTTATGTAAACATCTCCTGTGCTTTGGTTTCAAACTCTGTGCTAGATCCTCCCCCGCCAACTGCTGAGCGGCTTTTAAGAGGGAGAGACTGCCTTAACCAACGCCCATTTTAGAAAAGTAAAAGCAAGGTGTTGTAATTAAAAACAAAGTAGAGTGATATGTGCAGTTGCACAACAGTGTGTATACATGTGTAAGTGAAATGTGAAGGTGTGTATGGTAGTGAAAAGTGTATGTGTATTTGGGAATGTGTATGAATGTAAGATAGAATGAAAGAGTGTAAAGGAGAACTAAATGAAAGATACAATAAGTGTGTGTACATAGAGAAGTGTCTAATGGGATGTTGGTTTTTTCACGGCTAGATCCTCCCATGCCCCTAGCATTTATGGCTTTTAAGAGAGAGAGATTGCACAAACCAAGGCACAACAAGTGAGGGGGACCACCAAAAATATAAAGGGGTGGGTATGAGGGTGCAATAACCACATGAGCTTAGCCAAAGCTTCCGGCAAATACATAACTATGGGGGGGGTTGTGGATGCACACCTGAGGCCAATTTCAAAAAGTCCTGTCTAAGTAATTCAAGTAAATATGCAAGTGCATGTAATTTTGAAACAGGATTTTTTTTGTTACAAAGTTATGATCATAATATTGATAAGCCACCATACCACATTTGTTGCCGGGCGACTAATCTCGCTGAATCTTGTGTGTCCTGACTAACAAATAATTTTCACATTAATTAAACTCAATAGAATTGTTTTACCGCCAATAAGGAGTCAAGTTATAGTCAAGTACAAGGTACAGTTATATGATAATTAAAAAAGGTACATTTTAATTTTTTTTTTTTAAAATGGAGTCTATGTGAGGTGGCCTTCTAGTAATTTGGAGCATTCTGGATAATGGGTTTCCAGATAACAGATCCCATACCTGTACAATAGAAATATACAGTACATACATAGGTGAAAAAATAAACAAAACTGTAATATTTTTGCTAATTAGTCCAATGAGAGTCCTTTAACAAAATCTAGTACCTGGGTGTCGTGTAAAATATAAATCACAAAATGACTGAACTCTTATCCTGGAACTTGCACAACAAAAATAAGGAAATTAAAAGACCAGCAACATAATTTTTTTTTTTTTTAATTTGTTTCTTTTTAACAAAAAAAAACAAAACACCAAGACAGTTTTAACTTTTAATTTGCAAAGCTTTTATTAAGAAATACGGCGACTGAAGAGGAGCGCATGCAGAGAATCGGTAAGTAATTTCGTAATAAAAGCTTTGCAAATTAAAAGTTAAAACTGTCTTGGTGGGGTTTTTTTCGTTAAAAAGAAAAAAAAAATTTAAACTTTTTTTTTTATGTTACTGGTCCTTTAACTGAATAAGGTTAACACTTCAGTCACTAAATGTGTCTTAGGGACAAACAAACAGGGAAAATAAGGCTAAAGGAGGCATGCATTTTAAACAGTGGGATCACAAAGGTGTTGTGACTGTTGTATAGATAAGCAATGTGTAAGGTCAGTGGTCATTTTAAATACAGGGCTAAATGACCCTGATAGGGTTATGACCAAGAGGAAATGTGCAGTATTTTTTTTTTAAATATTAAACCAATGATCTTTATTTCTGTCTGTGATTTAACATTTTCTATTAGCAGAGATAATGATCTGGAGCACAGAAGAGTTTTCCAACTGATTTACCTTTAGCTGATTGTGTGACAGCACAGGTTAAAGATTTTTATCAGTTTCTGGTAAAATCCTTGATTTGGAGGCTAGTATTATTCTTTAAATAGTGACAACCTATTCTGTAACATTTTACAGAGATTATACATCACTCTCATCAGTTTCTGCTCCGGTCGATTTTACAAACTGTGGAGGGCAAATTCGAATTTGCGTCAGCTCCTCCACACTTCGCACCACTTCACCAGGCGTAAATTTATTACCACTACGCCAATTCACATGTGAAGTTGCGACTCAGCAGCCAAACGCCGGCCCAGTTTCGCTAGCGTTCATTAGTCAGTGCAAGCATTTCTTAGCGATCTTTTGCTAGCGTTCAGTTCTGCCTAGCGAATCTCGAATGCCCTAGATGAGCTCACCCTAAAACAAATGTGGCATGCCCCTCAAATTGGTTAAAAAATTTGTTAACACAAAAATCTTTAAGAGGTAATGTTCTGTAAAATTCGCACTTTAGTGAATTTGCGGAGTAATGACCATTCGCCTGAGCGAAAATGCGCCTGGCGATAGGGTGTGAAAATGCACTAGCGATGGTCTCTTTTGCTAACGAATTGTCTCTGCTTGTTAGTAAATTGGCAATGTCCCTGCGGATGAGATTTCTGGCGGATTGTTGCTATCAACAACCACTTCGCCCTTTAGTAAATCTGCCCCATTGTCCCTATGAAATTTTTATTGTGTAACCCTTGCTCCTTAATTTATTGTAGAACTCTGTTTCTTATAAATTTATGATCACCCTTACACACACACACTGTGGTGAACTTTATTAGCAACCAATTGCCTGTTTGTCTATTGCCTGTTTGTTGTAGAGTGTGGGTGGAAACTGGAGGAAAGCTCATAGAAAGTTTTCATAGGGTGCCTTTTCTCAGTGTTACCAACAAAGCAAAATGGAACATAGGTTTCAAATATGGCTGCTTGCCTACAGTTCCTAGCTTATTTATTTTTCAAATAAATGTTGAGAAAAACATATTGGTATATTTTGTATATTCTATTTTACTTATGGAACATTATTTATTTGCATATTTGTCTTTATTTGCATATTTGCATATTTATTTGCATATTTGCATGAATTGGAGGGCCTGCAATATTACTTCCTCTGCTGGGATAAAGCTAAAAGGGATCTAAACCCAAACCCCATAATCCGTTAATGTTTGAGTTGCTGACAAGGCAGCAATGAAAGAGAGCAGCTGAGCTGAAAGGCCAGTATTAGTAGCTGACACCCTATTTGTAATGAAATGCTTTTTTTACCAGTAGGTCTTTCCAGCTGACACATAGGCACCCATTCCAATTAGAAGAAAAGAGGTTCTATCTAAATATTTGGAAGATAGCTCATAGTACAAGCAGTAACGTAACTAGAGGGGGTGGGCCCTGGCACGGGACGTGCTGCCAGGCCCGCCCGCCCCCTCCGTACACTGTTTTCTTCGTGTGTGCAGTGGCGCTCGAGCTGCCGGGGGGTCCTGAGGGGGTGCGGGCCCTGGCAGAATCGCACCCCCTGCTCCCCCGGTAGTTACGCCACTGAGTACAAGTTGATCCAGGGACTGGTTTGATTGCCATCTAGGAGTCCGGAAGGATTTTTTTCCTCCTCTTTGAGGAAAATTGGAGAGGCTTCAAATGGGGTTTTTGCCTTCCTCTGGATCAAAAGTTCAACTTGATGGACATGGGTCTTATTTCAAACTAATTTACTATTTCACTTTGTAAATTCATTAGAATGGGAATTTTGTGAATGTGTACCTCTCCTCCAAAAATAGCTATATTTAAAAGACATGTAAAAAAATAATTGTCCTAAATATAATGAATTGTAGTATATGTAGGAGTAGTAGTAATTAGTAAATAGCAAGTTCGACGTGACATGTCTTCTTAGGGGAGACGCCGTGGAGTAACATGAAGTCGGAAGACTGGGTAACCCGGGGTGTAACCATATACTGCAGTACTGAGGTCAGAAGCATTAAAAAAAGAGTATTAAGAGACGTGATACAAGTAACAGTGCTCACAATGAAAATACAAACTTAAATATAAGAAATTGTCAGGCAGAGACACAATCTAGGATCAGTCCAAAGAGTTGAGGCTGGAGGCAGACAAACAAAGTCGAGGGACAGGCCAGGAGTCAGAACCGGGAAATCCAAGAGCAGGGCTACGAGGGTCACAAGGGTACAGGGACAAGGCAGGAAACTGGAACAGGAATAGGAATCAGGAACAAGGAATCTGGAACAAGGAACCAAAAGGGGTCACAAGAACAAGATTACAAGAACCAGGAGCGAGATCAAAGCAACAGCTTAACGACCAAGCTTAGGTCAGGGGCAGGCTTATAAAGGGTCAAGAATGAATAATGAAATACAGATAGGGATAACGAGATGGGCGGAGATATGAAGGAGATACGAAGCAGAAGGCAGGCGAATAATAGGTGTAAAAAGAATTCAGAACAAGCCAACACTAATGACCTCCAGTGGCGCAACAAGTAAGTCCTGATAAGATATAATTAATCCTTACTGGAAGCAAAACCAGCCTATTGAATTGCTGTTTTAGCCTATGGGGGACTTGGAGTCTGGAGTCAACTGGTGGACTTTGATTCATACGATTCGAAATTTGATCGAAAATGGACCTGTTCGATTGAAAACTGACCTATTCGGCCAAAAAAACTTGGTCTATTTGAATTTCGAAGTTTTTCAAATTCGAAATTCAACCCTTGATAAATAAATATGAAGATTCACATTATCGAAAGATCCATTATCCAGAAAGCCCCAGGACCCAAGCATTCTGTATAACAGGTCTTATACCTGTACAATAAAAGAAGACAATACATCAAACAAAATGAAAAATACAGTGATATCTCAATTTCACATGCACTGATATAAAGTTTTCGTTCATTGTTTAAACTGTTTTTGTGGTTCCATCAATATAAGATCCATCAAATTTCCCTGATTTTACATTTTCCCATTTCTACTCCTTTTTTTTCTGAAAAACATTAAATGGGGGTTCAACTGTAAATACAAAAACATGACATTAAAATTTTTGTACTAATTTTTAAAAGAGGCTGAAGGGCTGACCAAATGAGAGGATCTTTGCCTGATATGGCCTCCTTGTGGTGGGCAATATTGGGCTGATCCAATTGTTTGGCCCAAAGGGAATGCAGGCTGTTGGCGTGAGAACTGCATCAATGAGCTGATGGTGTCCTCGTCCACATGGGTTTTATAAAACCTGCCCGATCAATATCCAGCTGATTTTTAGAAAGATATTGGTAAGGCAGGCCCATCACAGAGCCCATACACGAGCCAATAAACTTAGTGCATCAGTTTACATGTGTTCATGTAGCTGCCCTCATGGACAAATAAGTAGTTGAGGTTGAAATTGTGCTACATAATCTAACCATCTATGGGAGTTCCAAGACCATACTGTTATCTTATCAAATTACAGTCAGTATCACAGTATCAAAATGATGTTCCATCCAAGGACCAACAAAATGGCATCAGTGTAAGGACTCGCCTTCGCGTTCCTTCCGGCACAGAATTCGTCTTCTTCAATTAAAGTATGTTCCCTTTCTCCTTCTTCTGAAATTCTTGATCTACTCCCTCTGGCGTATTGGGAATTTGCTGATGTTTTCAACAAGAAAGGAGCCGATAGGCTACCTCCCCATCGAATCTATGATTGTCCCATTAATCTTCTCCCGGGAGCTCAAATTCCTTTCGGACGCATTTATCCTTTAACAGAGCCCGAACTCCTGGAGTTACGCACTTATTTGGATGAAAACCTTGCCAAGGGATTTATCCGACAATCTTCTTCTCCTGCCGGAGCCGGGATTTTCTTCGTTGAAAAAAAAGACCATTCCTTGAGACCTTGTATTGATTATAGAGACTTAAATAAGATCACGGTCAAAAATCGTTACCCTCTTCCTCTCATTCCGGAGCTGTTCCAACGATTTAAGGAGGCCAAGATTTTCTCTAAACTTGATCTACGAGGGGCTTATAACTTGGTTAGAATTCGGGAAGGGGATGAATGGAAGACGGCATTCCGTACCCGTTATGGTCATTTTGAATATCTCGTTATGCCGTTCGGACTTTGTAATGCTCCCGCTACGTTTCAGCATTTTGTCAACGATGTTTTTCGAGACTTTCTTGATATTTTCGTCATCATTTACGATATTTTAATTTTCTCTAGTTCTTTGGAAGAGCATAGAATGCATGTTAAGAAAGTTCTTGCCCGTCTCCGTACTCATCAGCTCTATGCCAAGGTTGAGAAGTGCGTATTCGAACAGACATCTGTAGACTTTTTGGGGTTTTTTATTTCTCCTGTAGGAATTCAAATGGATTCCAAGAAGATCTCCGCAATTATTGATTGGCCTGTTCCCTCTTCTAAGAAAGCGGTTCAACGTTTCATTGGATTCGCAAATTTCTATAGAAAATTTATAAAGAATTTCTCTCAAATTATTTTACCGATAACTGAACTCACACGCTGTAATCAAAAATTTTCTTGGTCACCACAGGCTCAGATAGCTTTTGAGAAGTTGAAGAAACTCTTTACGTCGGCTCCAATTCTTCGCCATCCAGACTTGGCCCTTCCATTTACGTTAGAGGTCGACGCTTCAGAAAATGCTGTGGGCGCTGTTTTATCACAAAGGTCTGGAATTCAAGAAGAACTCCATCCAGTCGCCTTCTTTTCACGTAAATTGGCCAAGAGCGAATGTAACTACGTCGTGGCGGATCGTGAACTACTCGCTATTAAATTAGCATTAGAAGAGTGGAGGTATCTCCTCGAAGGTTCCAAACACCCAATTCTCATTTTCACTGATCATAGGAATTTGGAATACCTACGTTCCGCCAAGAGATTAAGACCTAGACAAGCAAGGTGGGCCCTTTTCTTCATGCGATTTAATTTTCACCTGACTTACCGGCCCGGATCCAAGAATGTCAAGGCGGATGCCCTATCCCGCATGTTTTCTTCTGAGGATGAGACTCTCTCTTCTCCCGAAACAATTCTAAATTCAAATAACTTTCTTTTGTTACAGTCTGTTCTGATGAATCAAATTAAGGATGCATCTAAAACCGTTTGTGAACCTTCTTTAGTGCCTAAAGAAGGGTTTCTTCTTCATGAGGGGAAAATCTTTGTTCCTGAACAAATGCGTTTGGAAGTTCTCAAAAACATTCATGACGCTAAACTGGCGGGTCATCCAGGTATTAAGAAAACTATTGTTTCTGCTAAAAGGCTATTTTGGTGGCCTGGGATGACTAAGGACTGTTTGAAATTTGTCTCTTCATGTGAAGTTTGTACCAGATTCAAGGATTCTCATGTTCGTCCTATTGGCCTTCTCCAACCCCTTCCAGTTCCTTCTCGCCCTTGGGGTTCGGTGTCTATGGACTTCATTTCTGACTTACCACTCTCCTGTGATTGCTCCACTATTGTTGTCTTCATTGACCGCTTGACCAAGATGGCTCATTTTAAATCTTTGCCTGGACTTCCTTCTGCCTCTGAGACGGCGGATTGTTTCATCAAGGAAGTAGTAAGACTTCACGGTCTTCCCGATGAGGTAGTATCCGATCGTGGTCCACAGTTTACGTCTCAGTTCTGGAAAGCCTTATGTGGTGCTCTTAAGATTTCTGTGTCGCTTTCATCAGCTTTTCATCCCCAAACCAATGGCCAGACGGAGCGAACTAATCAAACCCTTGAGCAGTACTTGAGATGTTACTCCTCTTATCTCCAGGATGACTGGGTTAATCTCCTTCCCCTGGCGGAGTTCGCTTATAATAACGCCCAACATTCTTCTATTAACCAGTCCCCCTTCTTTGCAAATTATGGCCTACATCCTGTAACCTTCCCTTCCTCCATTGTTTCAGATATTCTTGTTCCTGCAGTCAAGGACCGGTTAACCTTTTTGGCTGATAATTTTCTGAAACTCCAGAAGAACATGAGAAAAGCACAACAGAACTTTAAGATATATGCAGACAAGAAACGAAGAAGTGATCCAGAGTTTAAGGTGGGGGACCGCGTTTGGTTATCCACTGCTAACCTCAAATTGTCCTGCCCCAGTAAGAAGTTGGGTCAACGGTTCCTGGGTCCTTTTCTTATTACTCGGCAGATTAATCCTGTGGCTTTCCAACTTAAGCTTCCGGCTACCTGGCGTATTCATCCTGTGTTTCATGCTGCTCTACTGAAACCAGCCTCCGCATTTCATTTTCCTGGCCGTACAGCTTCTCCTCCACCTCCTGTTGTAGTAGACGGGCAAGAAGAGTTCGAGGTTGAGAAGATCCTGGATTCCCGTGTTAGAGGCAAGCATCTCCAATATCTGGTCAGCTGGAAAGGCTTTGGTCTGGAAGAGGATTCTTGGGAGCCTGTTTCTAATATCCATGCCGCAGAGCTGTTGAAGGATTTTCACAAGAGCTACCCTGATAAACCTTCTGCCAGTTGCGTCCTGAGGCCGCTCCTTGATGGGGGGCAATGTAAGGACTCGCCTTCGCGTTCCTTCCGGCACAGGCGCAGGCGCGCTCATCGGGGAACCGATGCGCGTCGGCGCGCGGTGTTGGACGCCGGCGACGGTCGCGGACGCATGGGCGCCGGCGACGGACGCCAATGACAGACGCACTGACGTCAGCTGTGCGACGCCAGCGTGATGACGCTAGTTTGGCGCCAAATAGCTCTATTTAATCTCAATCTGTACTCTGACTCCTTGCCTGGTTATTAGGTTATTTGACTGAACCCCTAGCATTGTTTACTATTTGATCTTCTGTGTTTGACCTCAGCCTGTTTCCGGATTGTCTTATTGCCGCCTGACCTGACCTTCTTGCCTGACTACGATTACGATACTTCGCTGCCTGCCCACGACTTCGGCCTGTTTGACTTCGCTTCTGCCTGAACCCTCTGTACTTCGCCTGGTCAGTCTCATTGGCTACTCGCCACTTCACTTCTCCCTGTTCCACTCCAGGTGGGTTAGTGTTGTGCGAGGCGCTTGTGGGTTCGCATTCTGCTAATCCTGCTCCTTCTTCGTTGGATCAGACGGTAAGCCTGACAATCAGTCCCCCATCGCTTACATTCAGAAACTTTCATTCAGGACAATATTCAGCTATTTGTGTACATGGTCAAAAGGTGGCCATACATGGAGAAGTCCTCAAATGAGCGGATCTTGCCCCAATATGCCTACCTTGAGTGGGCAATATTGAGCGGATCCAATTGTGGGCTGATCTGATTGGATCACAATGTCAGGAATGCAGGTGGTCAGAGTGAGAACCACATCAACGAATCAATCGACAGACCGAGTCGGCAGCTTATTGGCCCGTGTGTGGGGCCATCCAATGGGCTTCCCCGATCTATATCTCCCCGAAAAGTCGGGGAGAGATCTGCTCTTTTGGCAAGATCTCTACGTCTATGGCCACCTTTTCTCTATGCTCTAGCTTACCAAATGGTAATTATAATAAACAGTATGTCCATATATAAGTTTCTTTAGAATCAGGGTTTAATGTGCCTGAAATGTTTGCTAACTCATGCAACATGATCACAGTTTGACAGTTACAATATGAATGTCTGGAACAAAGAGAGACAACATGAAAAACAAAAATGCTTCTACTTTATGTCAGAATTTTTAAAAACTGAATATAATTATCAGTGAAATTTTCCAACAGCCTACACACAAACAGCCATTCTCATTTTCCACATCACAGCAGCATTTAGCATTCAAAGTGACTTGTAAAATTCTATGCAAGCAGCTCCCTACTGCTTCATGGTTGACTTGATTGCACTATAGTTACACTGAGCTCATCATTGAAAGGCCAGACATATTGCTTTCATTAATAGTTTCATTTATTCCCTCTTTGGAGAGAATTTCCTCTGCTCTGGACAGAATGTAGCAACATTGCGCATGCTAAAAAATGTGTCATCTATGATGCATTTTGTGTAGAAAAAACATCTGCTGATATGTTATACACGTCTTCCCCCATGATTCCTTGAGTGTCAGTATTAAGGAAATGTGTACGGCATGGAGCTAATGAACTGGTAATGCATGGTTTGATAAATAATCTACTCACACCAACCCAAACCAACCTGCCATGCTGTCCTCAATTTTATATCTGTGCCCAACCCACCCTAAAGTCACCAGAGGGGCTGGCATGAATGTATAAAAATGGTGGAAGAGAGATGGAGGGGAAATACCACCACCTGCCCATGACCTGCTTGGAATGTGTTGTGCCATCAAACCCTCTGGTCTTGGGGAGGTCACCAATGTGAATGCCTCCTGTTATAAGAAGGCTTTTATTGGTTATTCTCAAAGGGGCAGATTCACTAACCGGCGAAAAGTCGCCAGCAACTGTTCGTACCCATTGCTACACTCATTTTAGTGAATCTGCGGAGTAACGTCCATTTGCCACAGCGATGTCGTCTGGTGAGCGCTAGCGCCTATCTCTTTCGCTAGTGAATTGGCGACCAGGGGTGCTCCGCCAATGAGGCGAGTTGAGGCACTCGCCTCAGGCGGCAGCACCCCCCTGGTTGCCACTCCTGGTAACTAAGAGCCGAATTTCCGGGTTTCAACACGGAAATTCGGCTCTTCTAGTGCAGAGAGAGCAAATGTGCTCTCTGCACTAGCGACGTGAACCCCCCTGACCCCCGTCCGGCGCTGAAGGTAAGTGCCTTGGGGAGGCGGCAAAAACTAAGGGTGCCTCAGGCGGTAAATTGGGCAGGATCGCCCCTGTTGGCGCCTGCCCCCGTTAGTAAATCGGTGATGAATTGTCGCCAGCATTTGCCACCCTTTAGCAAATCTGCCCCCAAGTCCTGCTTCCCAGAATCCAGGGACCAGTATCTTGTACTGATAATATCTAACTACAATCAAACATGTTTATGCAAATTTGGATTCAGAATGTTCAGGCTACACAGTTAATCCAGTGCTTCTGGTTGCATACAGCGAAATAATGTCTATGGTTGTCTACTCCCATTATTCTATGTGTAAGATATAAAAGGAGTTAATTACAGAGATCCTAGATGTAAGTGCAGGAGCATTTAAGGAAAACTATACCCCCGAACAATGTAGGTCTCTAAAAATATATTGAAAAAAACTGCTCTTTTGTAAAACCCTGCTTCTTTTCATAATAATATACTTTTTTAGTAGTATATGTTATTGGGTAATCCTAAATAGAAAATTGCCATTTAAAAAATAAGGACTGCCCCTTTGGATCCTAGGATTCACGGTGCACATAAACATACCAAACAATCCATACTTGTTAGGTCACATGAGCCAATTAACAGAGTTGTGTCTTTTGCTTCCACACGTCTTCCTGTTACAGTTAGAGCTGTAGTATTTCTGGTCAGGTGATCTCTGAGGCAGCACACAGACCGTCACAAAATGGTGGCTCAAGGTAAGAGATGTATTTGATATGAACTATCTGTTGCTTAAGTATTCATTTTGGGGGCATAAAAGCACTACTTTATTGCTCATCCTAAAAGCATGTGCCATCACAGTCTGGCTGCACTCTGTTCCTAGTACTGGATTAAAGTTCAGCACCATATGGCAAGCAGCAAGTAAAGGGCTCGCTTGCAGCCTTCAACTGCCATTGCACCTTAACTGCACGTGTGAATGCTGCCCACATGCCTCCACCAGCCTGCTCATCATGAATACAGCACTGCTGAACAAGTCAGCTCTGCATTCATGGAGGGGGGTATATGTCCATGCAGTCCATTTTGGAGCTCAAAAACCAGCAGCAAATTTTTCAAGGTGCAAGGCAGGGCACAATTTATAAAAAAAATGCTGGCATTTGACCATTATTTGCACTTTTCCCTTTCTGTACTTAAATAACATAAAAGGTTTTATTTTTCATATTAAGGAAATATGTGTATCGCATGAGAAATGGTAACACCTGTTGTATGTTGGCTCTCACTGCATTTATTGCTTATTACTTTGAGCCCTTCTCATCCTAACTTAACCTCTCTCGTTCTTCTGTTATGTTAAACGCCAATCAAAATGAGAGAATCTTTGTAAAAAAGAAGATTCAATAGATACTAAAAAAAGGCTTACTCGTACCTGCAAACCATGCAATATTATTGTTATTATTAACAGCGGGCAAAACGTCGCTTGTGCCATGGGACACAAGAATTAAGAAGTTACTAATGGTAATTAAATACAATAGATGCTCTGGTTATACAGCTTTGAAATTAAAATTACAGAGTAGTACAATGTTACTCATACAGGTGAATGCCTACAATGTGACCTTTGTGTAGTTCCTAAGACTCGACAAAAAATAGTTCAAGTGGCCATAAACCTTCATGAATTAGCCCTTGAATCTGGTACCGTGTATATGTTATATTTTTATAGTAATCAGAATATAGACATATCTGTAATACCAAGGCTAAAGCAGGTCACCTGACTTCCATAAAACATTTCAAGCTGTTAATCAATATCTCCTTAAAGTCTTCTTACATCAGTTCTGCAATTTCATATATTTTTTAAGCATCTAAGCAATGTTGTTTTTATATAATATTTCCATATGGCATCAAGCTTTGATGGTGGCTTCAAGCATATATATTTTCAAAGGGAACTAGGTGGAGAACTTCACAAGAAAGTATTTGGAACAATCAAGGGAAGCCAGCCCTTTCTTGACCTTTCTATCCCTTTATAAATTACCTTGAAAGAGAATTCAATATGTTTGAGGACAAATATATAGGATTCTGTATATTAAGAAAATGTGGCTGTCAAACTGAGTGATATCCAATATAAGGGCTAAGCATTAAACTGTCATTTGGGATACAATGGCAATGATTATTAGTCTAATTAATGCCCAACTGTTAAATTTTATTAATATTTCTTAATTATCAATATATTGGCTGGCTAGTGCTATAGAGACATAGAGATACATGGAAACAGACAAACATCATATATGTTTTTATACACAAGTAAAGATCATTATACGTAGTACACGTGTCAAGCCATGTAAAGTAAAGTAAGTCATGTCCTGCTGTCATTTATGATTACTGAATTAAATCATTAGATTTAGCAATCTATGAAGATTTGGGGGAAGATAAGGAAACTGTCCAGGCTTTGTTTCCTACCTGTTGTTAGGAAAATCTGATCTTATATCTTTATTTTAGCAACAAAAGGAGGGTTTATTTGTGTGTGAAAAAAAAGATTTGAAAAAATTTTGAAAAAGATTTGAAAAAATATTTCCTATTATACCTTTTTGGGGCTACTGTTGCAGACTGGCCAGTTGGGGACTATCACTAAGGCTAAAGCACCAATACACAAGAATTTGCATTTCAGCTCTGAAATCCACTGCATATGCCTGCACCCAGGCCAAAGCAATAATTCCAGGTACAGACAAAGTAAGGGTTGAATTGCCGTATAAGGGATGATTCTTGGCCTGTGTTTTTCAGCAGACCAAGTTTCAGCCATGTGAGGCATTAGCCTAAGGCTAATCTTGGCCTGTAGAGAAACGTAGGCTGAAATACGCTACACTTTCTGATGTGCTTGCATCCGCATTTATTAAGTTGGCCCCGGTGCAGTCTTAAACGGCGGATTTCGGTGCAGAAACATGAGAGTTTGTATTTTAGCACATAAATTCGGTACATGTGACTACACCCAAGCCAATGTAATGTATTTGAGTGCAGACACTTCCAAGAATCATAGGAAGAAAAGCAGGCTGAGATGCACTACGCCTGGCATTAGCCTACAATACTGTAGCAGTAAGAATCCTGAACCTCTTTCAGGTGCAAATAATTCAGGGACTTCAGGGCACCCAGGCCTTCCTGCAAAAAAAGAAAATATTTTACAGGCCCCCTCTCCTGCACAAAATTGTGGGTGACCCACCTCACATATGTGGGTGGGTCACCTATGATTATTTTCTATATATACTTTTTTCCTTGGCAAACTAATCAACTCAAATGGATTTCAGTATCACTTCTATGCTGACAATACTCAGATCTATCCTCTCCTAACCTTAACCCAGAGCTCTAAACTCAGATCTCTTCCTGCCAGTCTGTTATCTTTAACATTTGAATGTTTTTCTCCCCCCCCATCCAAGACCCATAACATCCCAAAAGTATCTATCATAGTTAACAATTCCACCATCCCATCTCCCCAGACCCGGTGCCTTGGGGTTCTCCGATATTCTGTCCTGTCCTTCACTCCTCATATCCAGTCACTTATTAAATCATGTCACTTTCACCTAATGAACATATCCAAATACAATAATTTATCACCCAAGATGCTCCCAAAATTCTTATTCACTCTCTCATCATATCATGTCCGGACTACTGTAACTCTATTAATGGGCTTTCACCTTCAGAGACTGTCACCTCTCCAGTTCATAATGAACACTGCCGCCAGGCTTATAAACCCCAGCAACTGCTCCTCCTCTGCTATGCCAATCTGCCAATCCCTGCACTGTTTTCCACTACCATTCAGAATAAAATTCAAACGAATAACCCTCGCATTCTAAGCACTTCACAACTCTGTCCCACCCTACATCTCTGAACATACCTCTAAGGCTATGGGCACACAGACTGAAGGCTCTGGCTGTTGTCAGCCTGAGTATTTTTGCAGGCTGAAAGAAGCAGATATGATCAGCGCCTCCATATTTTTGAATCCGATTAGCCTGTGTGCGCTCAAACAGTGGAGCTGAAGTTGAGATCAGCCCAGAGATGCCTCCTTTCGCCTGTTTGGGGCCTTCAGCCTGTGTGCCCATAGCCAAATACTCTCCCAACCACTAATTACGCTCCTCTACTGACATGGCCTCTCTCATAAGCTCCTCACATACTCATATTCAAGACTTTACAAGGCATACACCCCATCTCTGGAATCAGTCCATGGTTTGTCTAACTTTCTCGCAACCTTTCCATTTTCAAAAGATCTAAACACATCTGTTTAGAGAAGCTTCCCTTATTTAGTTTAGCATAACTTCTATGTACTGCTAATTGTAATACCCTATGATACATCTCTCACCATGCTTACTAGTGATGTGCGGGCCAAGCCAATACCCGGGGGTTTACCTGCGAGTTCGGCGGATTTGGGCCAACCACGCACCACCTTCCTCCTGCTCTCCCCACCCGCCACCTTGCACTGCCGGTCTGCCGGCATCCGACTTCCTTTTTTATAGACTCACGCCTTATTGCCCGCCCCTTTTTATGACATAATCAGCAGGGCAGGTCTATAAAAGGAACCTGGAAGTTGCAGCCAGGCGCTGGTGGAGGGAGGGCGGGTTAGGATCGGTTACGGGTCAGGGAAAATCCGAATGCACATCACTAATGCTTACTTGATTTTTTCCATCACCACACATTGTGCCACATCCCCTTCTCCGTTTAGATTGTAAGGGCTTTTGGGGAGGGCCCTCTTCACCTCTTGTATTGGTTATTGGTTGCTATTCATGTAATTCAGTATGATCATTTTATAAACCCATTTATTTTACAGAGCTCTGGAATATATGTTGGCATTTTATAAATAAAATGTGAATAATAATAATTGCATTATCATTCTATTTGAATGCCCATTGCACACACCATTTGTGAGTAGTGTTTATGCAACCAACTAGCTGAACTGTAACTGTCAGGCTGATGGTAATTCCAGGGTTCGCTAGTATCTATGCATGCAGTTGTGTGCATTTTAATCAGGGCAGGCTGAATGGGCACATTGGCTTTTGCCACAAGCAGCTAAGAGTATTTATATGAATAGTCTCAATGCATGCTCAAGTTTGTATGCATTTTAATGCCTTGCACTAACATTTGTAAATGTGTCCTTTAGAATGACTTTTTTTTAGTTTGGTTTCATTTTTTTTGTTGGCACAGACATAATACTATCTAAAACTACCATTGCATATGGCACTTATAAGCAACACTATTCATGCTCTTGAATACATTTTCATTCATTTTCTGGCTAATCGAATTCTATCTTTTCATTGTGGTGCTGTATTAATGTTCATGTTAAACACGGACAGAGAGTTGAAAACAATGTTGTTCCCCCGCTGAGCTGTATTTAAAAGGAAGCTGTTATGCAGGTTTTTGCAATAGCGTGGAGTGGATTTCTGACTGTGGTATGTGCATACAAAAGAAGCTTCCAGCAGAAAAAGTTTGCCAAGCTCTCAATCATATGCCAATTAAAATCAGTTCAATGAAACATACACGTTCATTCTTTTTCCTTCCAGCATTGTAATGTGGTGTGTGGCTGCCTACAACAGCAGCAGTGCGGGTAATTTTATCACAGTTCCAAATGCAGCTTTGATGTATCTTGCCCAGCAGCTAATACAAACACACCTGGAAGGAATCATTTTTCCTGCTAAGTGGAATACTAAACAAAGTTTGTCTTGCTTTGGAGCAGTTAGGGAGGGATTTAGTATAGTTTGAACTGCAATAGAAACATATGATTATAAACATAATAAATGCTCTATTTAGTAATCAGGGCTCAGTTTACCATGTCACCTTTGGTATAAGGCCACCACCCATGATGACCTTGGAGTGGTGAATCATGGCTCCAAATCCTGTCTCATCCAATTGGTATATTATAGTTCAAGGAACAAGCATGCTAAAAGGCCGCATGGCCTGAAACGATGCTGTGATGCCCTTGAAAGCACAAATAAAGGCTTTTTAAAGATAAAAAGTTTGGTGGTGCTGTTCAAAAATACCTGCCGACTTGTGATGCCAATGGAAAGTGGCCATTGAAAAACGTGCACTACCTCCATAGTGAGTGGAAATGTGCTGACTATTTATCTGCTGTATTATGGTTCAAGGAACAACTTTTGAAGCAGTTCCTTCATTCCTCCATGATCGCCCTAGAGGCCACATGTGAAAATCATGAGCTGTTTTGTCTCTGCTTCTCTGGATTTTCTACACCATGGAAGAACAACTTCAGAGACTCCAGTGCCGTTGCCTATATGCCACTGCAAGTAAAAGAGATGCGCTCTCACATCTATGGACTCTTCCTTGAATATCTGGAGGAGATGGGTCTCTCTTGTGTGTCTGGAGGAAAGACACGTTCTGGTTGTTCCTGGTGAGTGAGAGAAAGACTGAGAGAGACCCAAGGGGCCTGTGGAGCTTGAGACACACAGGGGCCTGAGACTGGAGAAAGGGAGAGTTTGGAGAAAGGGGAGCAGTGAAGCTAACTTGGAAGTAGGCTGTCTTGGTTGATAGAGAGAAGTTATCTGAACTGTGAATAACAAAGTAACCTTGTAGTAGTCCAGAGTCTTGGAGAGGCACTGAGATTATCAGGAAGACTACAATCTCATATATAAGAGAGACTGTTCTTTATTTTGGATACCATATGAAGATAAGCACCTGGTTAATATGTTTTGAGTGAATAATTAAAGGCAAAATCTTATTTTTTCCTGTCCCTGTCTCTTCTCTGCATAAAAAAACCTGAACATGGAAATACAAAAATATGCACTTTCTTTACAATATTAGTGTTCAGTTTTTAATTTTGCCTGTTCCCTTGCCCTAACAAACACATATCCTTTTGTAGGGGTTGGGGGAATGTACGTATACACACAAACCAACTGTATTTTATTTTGGTGATTTGGTTAGTCATTTTATTGCATTATTAGCCATTTTATAACATGTTCAGTTCTGTATAGCTGCCGGTTGCTTGTTGCTCCTGTAAAACATCCATAGCACAGTGAAACTATCAAAGTGTAATTCTGACCACCACGTTATTCATTTCACCATTGAAAATGTATTGCTTTGATTCATTTTACTGTATTTTGGTGATTTTATTGCATTCTGTATTGTTGTTGCTTCAGAAGACCCCTGGGGGCAGATTTACTAAGCTCGAGTGAATTTTGGAAGTCCAAAAATTTCGAATTTCGAAGTAATTTTTTGGATACTTCGACCATCGGATAGGATACTACGGCTTCGAATTTACTTTGACTTCGATTCCAATATTCGACCATTCGATAGTCAAAGTACTGTCTCTTTAAAAATATTCGACCATTCGATAGTCAAAGTACTGTCTCTTTAAAAATCCTTTCGATTTCAATACTTCGCCAAATTAAAGCTACCGAATTGCTATATTAGCCTATAGGGGTCCTTCCAGTGCATTTTTTAAAGTTTTTAGCATGGAATAAAAAACCTTTGATCGATCGCTAAAAATCCGATATTCGAAGGATTTCAATTCGATGGTTGAATTTCGAGGGTTTTCACCACTTGTAATTCGACCCTTAATAAATCTGCCCCCTGGTTTTTTTATCTGGGATGTTTTATCCTTTATTATTCAAATCTCATCCCCTCTGGTTATAGAGGATCAAAATCACGGGACATTAATAAGGCGGCACCGAAGGAAAGAGCTGAATTGTATGGTTAGAATTAATATTTAGATGCGTTAAAAAGCTGTAATTGCTAAATAAATGCTTTTCCTGTTACACTGATATAGTGTGGAGACTTTATCCCTTCTTGAAAGGTAATCAGTGTTTTATATAGTTTTCATATTATAATTACCAGACAAGAAAGCTACTTAATGTACCAGAGCCATCACGTAAAACAAATGTAAGGAAAACTGTATGTACAGATAAACATTTCTTCTAAGTGAAAGAGCGTCTGTTTCCCAAGCCTCTGTGAAACACAGCAAAGCAAGTATTTCTTTTTGTGTTTATTTAAATTGTGGAGAAAAGCATGTCATCTCAAGGAAGCTGGCTTGCCACATAATGAGTGTCACGTGTTCCAGAAGAATACAGTATTTGGTGATTATATTAAAGCTCCTTCAAAGGAAACCTATAGCTAAAATGAAACTTTTAGTTGAGTTTCCTTAAAATTATTATTTATGGTTGATAATTGTCTAATACGATAATCTGCAAATGTTTCTCTTTAATTTGAAAGTTATAGTTTTTTGTTTGTTAGGGAGCCAGTGACTCTAGGAGCTATGCATGAATTGAATTACAGAGTACAAGACTGATAATCAAAAGCCACAATAAAAATAAATAGTACACTATTTTTTAAAAAGTTGTTGTTAAAACAAAGTATTTATAATTTTCAGGTGAGATCTTGACACACGAAAATAGCACAAGAAGACTAAATTGACTGATGAAAGGAAAAACAACTTTTATCCTGTATGTGCAACTTTGTTTATGTAATAAAACCACATAAGCATACTACACCAGGGGAGCCCATCGTTCTTTTTCATTTACTTTTTAGATATCAACTGGCTTGACCAGAAGAAGCATGAACCTTCATTTATACCACTGGAAGATATCCACAACACACAAAAACATACAATATCTATATGAAAATTATGGGGCACATTTACTATGGGTCGAATATCGAGGGTTAATTAACCCTCGATATTCGACCGTTGAAGTAAAATCCTTCGACTTCGAATATCGAAGGATTTGCCGCTATTCGTTCGATCAAACGATTAAATCCTTAGAATCGAACGATTCCAAGGATTTTAATTCATCAATCAAACGATTTTCCTTCGATAAAAAAATACTTAGAAAGCCTATGGGGACCTTCCCCATAGGCTAACATTGTACCTTGGTAGGTTTTAGGTGGCGAAGTAGGTGGTCGAAGTTTTTTTTAAGTACTTCGACTATTGAATGGTCGAACGATTTTTAGTTCGAAACGTTCGATTCGAAGGTCGAAGTAGCCAATTCGATGGTCGAAGTAGCCAAAAAAATACTTTGAAATTCAAAGAATTTTTTATTCTAATCCTTCTAAATAAATGTTCCCCCAAGTGTACACAGGGAAAGCAGATATCCAATGCAAAAGGAATAACAAAATCAAATTGGATTTATTTTCATTATTTTACCTGCAGTAGAGAGATTAAAGTTAGTTGATGATAATATGAAAAAGGGGAACTTCCCCTAGTTATTTTTTTTACTTTAAGCCCTAGTACATAAATTGTTGGTTGTTTTCCTCCATAACTGCATTACACCCTCTTCCAGCACCTCCCAAACTGCAGGGCTTTGCAGTGATGTCTTTTTGTCCCAATATGAATGAACATCAGACAACAATGTGCCTATTTAATATATTGGGTAAAATGAATTTCGCAGAAAAAACTGTGTAAAAAAAAAAAAAGGCGAATTTATCAAGGTGTGCTTTATTTTACACCATGTGAATGCTGCTGTTATTTTACACTGCTTGAGACCTCTGTAAGTAAGGTTTGGCTGAAATGGCTCTAAGAAAAAACACATTAAAAATTAATGCAGCTTCTTTACACAGTCAAGCTTGACGCTGTGTGGCGAATTATTCCACCGTTGCTTACACTGCATAATAAATCTGCCCCAAGGTGCCGATTTACTAAAACTCGAATGAATCAAATTTTTTTCTGAAAACAAACTCCCTTCCATGAATTGAATTCATTCATCAATAATTTTTCTCGAAAAATAAGAGCGACTAAACGTCACAACAACTTGAGCATCAATTCGTATCGTGCGATTTATGCACTGAAAATTTGTATTTAACGTTTTTGTTGCAAAAACTCGACTTTTTCGGATTATCAGAGGAAAGCACTGACTTTTTTGGATTATCCAGCGCAGATCATGATGTCACGAAACAGCTTCAGGGACATCTGCCATTGACTTCTACATGACCTCGACAGGTTTGTGATATTTTCCAATTCGGATTTGTAGCAGCTTTGGGGTATGAAAAATCTCTATAAGTTTTTTTTTCCACGAAAAAATTTAGTTTTTCCCCTAAAAACCTCGACCACAACAAATCGAGGCTTAATTAATGGGCCCCTACGTGTGGGCAACAAAACATAGGCAGGTTCAACAGATACAAATGATGATTACATTTACATATAAATCTCCAAAAAAACAAACCATTCTTTAGTTCTCTTTACACTAAATAGGATAGCGTAACCTAATAAGCGCACAGAATATTTGTTCTGCTTAGTTACACACCAGTGGCATTGACCATCGGCATACAAAGAAAACCACCATGTAGTTGTCACAATCAAAGAAACAAAACTCTCTGGAGAATGCCTCGGCCAATGTTACTAACAAGGCTAGTCACACACATGGAGAGGTAGATTCTGCAGGGAGTATTTTACACAAAGTTATATGTTACTCTGTGTTTAATGGGAGAAAATGCTGTGCAAATGCAGCATATTTTTCTGTTAAATAAGTAACATTTTATTGAAATGCATATAGTATTATACCTCTGAATTTAGGATTTGTAAGTGAACAATCCCCTTACTGATTTCATAAATACACCAGGTTTTATTTTAGAATGTTAGTTTTGCCTTAAAACCACATAATAAAAAAAGAAGTTACCATGTCATTCCCTTTATATTTATATATATATATATATATATAATATTATATATATATATAATATTATATATATATATATATATATATTTATTATTATATTAATTTATTGTTGAATGGGTCAAATGTATTATACTATCCTAGCGTACTGTAGAATCATATCTGAAGACAAACTGCGCCTGGGTGGTATATTGAAAAATGACCATATTTAAATGACTGCAGTATTTGAGGAAATTAAGATGTATTTGGCAATTAGACAGAAATCCTTCGCAGAGTTCTAGTTTTCCTGATCATTATAGCATTTTATAGATCATTAGTGGCAGCCATTCCTTTAGAAAAAAAAAAATTGCTGCGAAAACAACTGATCACTATGTTACATGCAACGAAGCACATTGTTAGACAGACATAGCTGCAGTTAACTGCCGACTGCTTGTACAAAGGATCACACATGTACACAGATCTGTTTCATCCAAAAGTGACTCATTAATAGGAATTAGCATGGCCCTCCTTCAATAAGTGAAGATTATTCTTTACAGGCAACAGTAAGTCACAATAACACACCATAAGCATGGCTATATTAACAGCCAGTGGCATAACTAGATATTATAGGGCCCCACAGAAAATTATTTTTCAGGCCCCCAAAATGTTTGAGGTTGACTTGTTTTACCAATATTTATTGAAACTGTATATGAATTAGGGCCTCATGGGGTCCCTATACCTCTTGGTTCCACCTACAGCCTCAGGGTCTGCTTCCTCTATAGTTCCGCCCCTGCTACCAGCCAGCCTTTCCCTAGGCATCAGCAGCCACCCCTTCCCGATCAGGGAAAAGTTTGGAGGCCACGGGTTCCTCTATCCCCTGGATTTCAAGGCAAGTTGGCTGGGGAAAACTTTATTTTTGGAAGCTGCCACAATAGGCACAGGCCATCAGGTCACTATACAGGGAATCCCCAGGTTACGAACATCCAACTTACATCCAACTCACACTTACTAATGGAGGCTATTACAATAATGTACTGTGGTCTGCTTGGCCTTTATTAACATTTAGCTTTAATAAACCACCCCAACCCCCTCTGGTGTGTGTTGTTTACTGTGGAGCACATGAATGTAAAAATAAATACTATGTTAAAGGACATGTAAAACCTACATTTTGTTACCATGTACATACAGTAAGTTGAGCACATCTCCCCCACCCAAATTACATTACTTGTACTGCATACATCCCCTCCATTTGCCAGCGACATTACATTTCCCTAAAACAAATAGCCTTCACCCGGGGGCCATTTTCCCTCCGACACATCATCAGTGTATTTATATCTGCAAACAGCACATATGTGATGTAAAGTTCATGCAATTAAAAAATGCAGGCTACCACAGGCAGAATTAACTATGATAACAAGTCCTGCTTGAATTGAGCACTGTAATGGTTAAGCTGAGCTCAGGACAGGGGGTAGGATTTAAAAATAGGATCAGACAGCTAGCGCAGTTTCTACGGAAGCAGCAATGCTATCTCTTCATTGGCTGTTAGAATGGAGGGTGTGTTTAGTCATCTGAGTTGAGAAGAACTGAGCGTGCTCAAGAGCCAACAGCCAAAGGAAATTCCAGAGGAAGGGGCTGAGTGGGTTAGAGGAGGAGAATGATATCCTAAGTGATTAAGGGGATGCTGCAGCCTGACTATTAACCTTTGAACAACCAGAGTGGCAAGTATTTAGAGATTTCAAAGAGGCTTTTCATTGATTACATTTTTGCGTGGGGGGGTTTAAATGGCCTTTAAGAAAAACATCTAAGCTGCATTTAATAGGTATATGTACCTGTTACTTACTTAACTTACATACCAATTCAACTTTAAGGGGTGGTTCACTTTAAAGTTAACTTTTAGTATGTTATAAAATGACCAATTCCTACCTACTTTGCAATTGGTCTTCATTCTTTTTAAACATGAACCTACTTTTTCAATAATATTATAGGGAAAAATGAGGCTATTATATTTTTTATTGCCATGGGTGCAAGGCACTCAAGATTAGAAGTCAGCACTCACCCTTAGGGTATATTAGATGAAGTGGCCACTTCCACCTGTTCTGTAAACGAAATTGATGAGTAGACAGCACCACACATGTACTTTATTCTTAAAAGGCCTTTATTCCAAAAGGGCTTAGTTAAGGACAGAAAACAGCAGCGAAGTTTCAGGCTCACAATCGCCTTTTTTCAAGCTGGCATGGGTGCAAAGCAAACAGACAGCATGTGTATGTTTCTTGTACAGCAGTTTGACAATAATCTGTAATCAGTTACTGTCAGATTCAATTTATTTTGCCTAATTAAACTTGCATCTATTTCTGCTTGCACACTTAGGGCTCTTACTGACGAGCGGTTGAAGCTGCGCTCCCCTGCGTTCCGTTTTTCTGCGTTCAGCCGCAGGGGAGCGCAGGAATAGACGCATTAAGCTTTTTTCAATGGGGCTGTACTCACACAGGAAAAATGCAGCATGTTGCGTCTCAACCTGCGTTCTGCGCCTACACTCGCCTGTGTGAGTACAGCCCCATTGAAAAAAAGCTTAATGCGTCTATTCCTGCGCTCCCCTGCGGCCAAACACAGAAAAACGGAACGCAGGAGAGCATAGCTTCAACCGCTCGTCAGTAAGAGCACTTACAGGTCTTACACTCAATATGTAAAAATTAAACGGTAATAAAGAAAAGTGATGTCCAGTCTCGTATCTATGATATCAGTGTCTATGCTGTTAGAAATATTGTTTACACAAAGCCTGCTGGAGAAAGAATGCTGTGGGCTTTTAGGAAACCTGCTGTATGAGCTGATATGATCAGATTAAGAGATGTACATTTGATGAATAGAAACCTCATTGTTTACTACCAGTTATAAAAAGAAATAGGTCATTCAATTGGTTTCCATAGAGACTTTTGTTGAAAGAAGATAAACTGACACCATTGCTTTTCCCCTTCCCTAGAAAACGCCCGACTGTGAATGTCATTAGCAATAGCAGCCAGTGTATACGATACATTCAGGTAATGCCAACTAAATCAATGGTGCATTCTGATGTACACTACATTAGCACCCATCAGCTCTCTTTCCCTTGCCATGAATGAGTCACTTGCACAAAATTGTTTTTAAAAAACAGTTAGCATGAAATTGTGCATTTGAATGGATTCACATTGAGGAGACCAAACCTACCCAACTAGTTGAAGGCTTTTTAATATTGGATTATGATAAATATGTTTCTTAAAGTAGAAGAAAAGGTTAAAACTAAGTAAGCCTTATCAGAAAGGTCTATATAAATACACCAGTAAACCCACAAACTAATGCTGCTCTGAGTCCTCAAAAAAACACTTTCCTTCTATTGTGTACACATGGGCTTCTGTATCAGACTTCCTGCCTTCAGCTTAAACCTCCTTGCCACGGGCCTGAGCATGCTCAGTTTGCTCCTCTTCCCCCCCCCGCTGTAATCTGAGCCCAGAGCTATAAGTGAGCAGGGAGAGACTCAGGCAGGAAGTGATGTCACACCTAACTAATACTGCAGCTGCTATCCTAAACAAACAGAGCTTTTTACTCAGGTATGGTAAACATTATACAAAATAAATATAGCATTCTAGCTTGCACTATTGCAGCTAATCTATTGGCAATAAAATGCCTCCGTAGCTTACCTCCTTCTATAATTCTCTAAAGGTTCACCTTCACATTAATGTTTAGTATGTTATAGAATGGCCAATTCTAAGCAACTTTTCAATTGGTCTTCATTTTTTTTTATAGTATTTGGCTTCTTCTTCTTCTTCTGACACTTTCCAACTTTCAAATAGGGGTCACTGACCCCATATAAAAACAAAGGCCCTGTAAAGCTACAAAATCTATTGTTACTGCTATTTTTCATTATAGATAAGGGATCTTTACATAATTTGGATCTCCATATCTTAAGTCTGCTAAAAAATCATTGCAACATGAAATAAAACCAATAAAATAGTTTTGCCTCCAATAAGGATAAATTATATTTTAGTTGGTAGCAAGTACAGGGTACTGTTTTATTATTACAGAGAAAAAGGAAAAACATTTTTAAAATATTATTTGATTCAAATGGAGTCTATGGGAGACAGCTGTCCTGTAATTTGGAGCATTCTGGACTGGTGTATTTTGTTTCCAAAAAGGAACACTTACCAAGAGTCAAAAAAACCTCAAAGTCACAAGGGGTCCCTAACATATTACCACTAGGGATGCACCGATCTAGGATTCGGTTTGGGATTCGGCCTTTTCAGCAGGATTAGGATCCTTCTGCCCAGCCGAACCAGAACGACAGGGAGGGAAATCGTGTGACATTTTGTCAGAAAACAAGGAAGTAAAAAACAGTTTCCCCTTCCCACCCCTAATTTGCATATGCAAATTAGGGTTCAGATTTGGTTCGGTCTATTCTTTTCGCAAAGGATTCGAGGGTTCGACTGAATCCAAAATAGTGGATTTGGTGCATCCCTAATTACCACCCTTTCAGGTTTTCTTGTGCTTTAAAGGGGTGGTTCACCCTTAAGTTCAATTTTAATATGTTATAGAATGGCTGATTCTAAGCAACTTTTCAATTGGTCTTCATTGTTTATTTTTATAGTTTTTTAATTGTTTGCTTTCTTGTTCTGAGGCTTTCCTGGCTTTCAAATGGCGGTCACTAACCCCTTCTAAAAACAAATGCTCTTTAAGGCTACACATTTATTGTTATTGGTATTTTGTATTACTCATCTTTCTATACAGGCCCTCTAGTGATGTGTGGGCTGGCCCGATACCCGCGGGACCAGTGGGTCGGGCGGGTTCGGCACGACCTCGCACTCTTCTTTGCGGGTGGCGGCCGGGTGCAGGTTGAGCTCTTCTCCTGCTCTCCCTGGCTGCAACCGTCAAATGCCGGCTTCCAGGATCTTCTTTTATAGACGCTGCGCCTGCTCGCCCCACCCCTTTTGTGACATCATTGGTGGGATGGGTAGGCAAGGGTCTATAAAAGGAACGGGAAGTCGGGCTCGGGAGGGCGATTGGCGGGTCGGGGAAATCCCAACCTGCACATCACTAAGGCCCTCTCCTATTTATAGTACAGTCTCAAATCAATGCATGGTTGCTAGGGTAATTTGGACCCTAGCAACCAGATTGCTGACATTGCAACCTGGAGAGCAGCTGAATAAAAAGCTAAATAACTCAAAAAAACCCACAAATAATAAAAGATTAAAACTAATTGCCAATTGTCTCAGAATACCACTCTCTACACCATACTAAAAGTTAATTTAAAGGTGAACAACCCCTTTCATATTATTTAAAATTAAAGCATGTGAAAGAAATCACTGGCTTTGTTTTTTTAATAGCAGTAAATGCTTCTGTATAATTTCTTTTAAACGGTTTATACAATCTTATTTTCATTTTTTAATTGTGGAACAATAAATACTCTCTGTATTTTCTGTTGTACATGCAATATTAATGGTATGTATAAACAGACAAATGGCCAGTGTGAGCCTTTTCACAGACATAAAATGTAAAACAGATTTGTATTAAGGTGTAGAATATCCATACTGTTGATCATTCTGACTTTTTTTTAAACATTATACTCCATAAATATGGTGTCCATTAAGACATTTTAAAAGCATTAGCACTTAAAGTAAGGAAATAACAGGTAGCTATGAGATTAATCAGTAAAAAAGCCAGGACGCTATGTCAGCCATTTGTCACATAAATATTTTAGAATGGAAGTTATGGTTACAATGTACTTATACAGCTGCAATACATTATGTGAACTTAGGCAATGGTATTTTACATGTATTTCTTTAAAATATAGTCGATACAGGGCAGCACTGTAGGAGGCAATGGCAGTTTTTTAGGACAGTGAGTCATAATAATAATCATAATATAAAAACTGGACAAGAGAAGCCTTAGTTATTGCAATAAAAGAGGACACAGCCAATTGTACCAATACGCTAAAATATTTTCTTTTTTATGTTGATTTTCATTACAATAACGACTCTAAAATAAAAAGACATTAACATAGCATGAACAGAATAGTGTTGACCTCAGTGGCTAGCAATTACGAACACAGGTATATTAACCAGACAATGCAATATCATGAAGTGGGAATTAAAAGTGAAAAACTGTAGACACTAAGGGGGTTATTTGCTAAAACTCATTTATCAGGCCTGCCTTTTTGGGGCAAAACCTCCAATTTTTCATGGAAAAAATAATCACATTTTTCAAGATTTATTATACCCCAATGCTGCAAAAAGCCCAAATCCAAAAATCCTCCATATTAGACCTGTCAAGGTACTGTATAAGTCACCTATCCCAATTTGAAGATTTGTGTTTTGTGCTGGGTTTAGCCCGATAATCCGGAAAATTCTTGGTTTTAGGGCATAAACTATAAAAAATAGAGATTTGGGAAAAAAGTCAGATTCGGTTTTTTGCTCAATATTATTGGGTTTTTTCCCGATCCTATTGATTCGAGTTTTTTTAATGAATAAATAAGGGCAAATTTATGAATAAATAAGGGGGTTTGTTTTTTGTTTTTTTAAATATAATAATTACACATCCCCAATCACCCCTGTGGACCACAGGCCGTTGCCACCCAGCATGCAAAGCCTTAGGCCAGTTACATTTTGAAATAACTTGGACTACATACACACTAGTGTTTCCTATGCATGTTGTGGGTGTGCTATGTGCTACCCACCACGGGGGCAATACATACTATAGCAGGTGAATGTCAGATGCATTGTATATGCCGTAAATATTCTAAACCTGCATGAAATACACTTCAGTGTTGCTCAATGCATTAGGCTAAGGTGTGGTTAACTGTTCTGCACTTATGGTGAACCTGACATCCAGCTGTAACTATTATACTATAGAATATATATAATTATATGCATCATATATTATAAGGGATACTATCACTGGGAAACATGCTTTTCAAAAGACATCAGTTAATAGTTCTCCTCAAGAAGCAACTTGCACTTAAACCTGTTTTTCAAAAAAAAAAATTTCATTTTGAAAATTAACACAAGACAAGTCATTTTCATATATACATACATATATATATATATCTATATCTACACACACACTGTATAAAAAAAATAATTTATTAATTTGAAAATAAAAATTGTAAATGGTCAAATTTTTTTTTGCAAGGCACACTAATACTGTATTAAAAACTCTGCCATAAAAATCATAATAACCTATATTTTTATATATATATATATATATATATATATATATATCAGTAAATGGACTCGCACTCCATAGTCAAGTGAATAAATGTGTCTTTATTCTTTAATGCGTATCCGACGTTTCGGCCCACATTAGGGCCTTTTTCAAGCATCCTTGAAAAAGGCCCTAATGTGGGCCGAAACGTCGGATACGCATTAAAGAATAAAGACACATTTATTCACTTGACTATGGAGTGCGAGTCCATTTACTAATATGTACAACAAAGTTGACCAAACGCACCCGCATTGACTACAGTCCGGTAAGAGTGCACGCGCTGAATACAAGATTATATATATATATATATATATATATATATATATATATATATATATATATATATATATATATATATATATATACACACACACACACACACACACACACACATACATATTACTATTCTCACAGTGGTCTAATATAAAATGCTCCACACTTTTAACTCCCTGCTCTGCCCATCACCAGCAACATGTCACTAGTGGTACCCATTCTCCCCATCACCTAAAAATGTAGCCCTTTTGATCCAACAAACTCTCTGCTTGACCCACTCCAGTCTGGTTTTTGCCCACTGCATTCAACTAGATCTTCATTAACCAAAGTCTCTACTCTCCAAAGACCTGTCTGCTAAATACAAAGGGCTATTCTTCACAAGAGCTCCTTGAACTCTCTGCTACTTTTGACTCACTAAATCATCAGCTCCTCTGACATTCTACTAACACTTTAGATTTATTATACCACGACCCTGGAAATAGCTCAAATCCAAAAACAAACCATCAAAAACCTGTCATGGTCACGTAGGAGTCAATGGCAGAGGTCCATTGAACCATTTGAAGATGTTAATATTCTTCATGATGTTCAAGTCTTTTTTCTGAGGGTTTTGACCCAAACTCTATCAATTTGAGCAATTTGAGGTTTTTTTCCCGAAAACACAATCAATTCAAGTTTTCGGGTTGTTAATCCTAAACTCGCTGATTCAAGTTTTTTCCATTCAAGTTTTTCTTAATTTAGAAACCATTCGAATTATGAGTTCATGCGAGGTATAAAAAAACTCTAAAATTCGACATTTGATAAATAACCCCCTAAATGTTTCCTTATCTCAGTGAAATGGATTCCTTATCTATGGCTGGGTTGGAGGAGGGGGGTTACTGGCTAGTATGGCTGACTTGCATTACCAAAGTTCTGATTTCAATTCCTATGTTGGAACTACATGTAATGAGTTTGTTATATTTCCTTTTTCTCTATGGGTTTTCTCCCTTATTTCTAAAACATATGTGCTGATAAAAGAGCTCCTGATGGAAGTGATTATTGTGTGAATAACATAGGGACTGTTAGCTCGACTAGGGCAGAGACTAATTTGAACAATTGTCAGTCCGTGTGATGTTATTGTATTGACACTATATAAAAGATCACCATATAAAAGTGAATTGCTGGAACATTATGCACTTAGAGGGCTATTTAGTAAAGTGTGAATGCCAAAAACCCGTAATTTTTTTTTGTTTTTTACTATAAAATCCGAATTTTTAGTGGAAAACAAAAAAACGACTTTCGGGATGGAAAAGTCAATTCAACACATTGGGCTATAATAAATCTTGAAAAATTCAAGTTTTTTTTCCCATGGAAAATTCAAGTTTTTGCCACAAAAATCATGATCAGAAAAAAAATTGAGGTTTAGTAAATATCCCCCTCAATGTATTTCCATGGGAAAGAAAAAGTCTTTCAGACACAATTAGTTGGATGAAGACGAAGCATGCAGCATTCATATCCAAAAGGCGTGCTGCACCTGATGGCAAATCTTCCATGTAGCTTACATATAAGATTTTTGTATCAGTCCAATTATATATTGATCCATGTAACTGCATCCGATTTTTAGGATGAGATATGTCCAACACAAACCTAAAAAAAACTCCTGTGTAGTTTAGCCATACTTGCACCTTTACTTAGACTGGTAACCTTGTGCAATTGCATTGGAGGACATTTCCTGACAGTGTATAACTTAGCTGCAATAGATAGAACCTCAAACCATAGTGCAATTTTTTTGGAAGTGGGGCACCAGTCCAGGGGAAAAAAAAAAAAACAAAAACAGGTGAAAAAGGCTTTACGTTTACTTTAATCAGGAGTTCAGGACCCAAAACTGGGTTACATAATAAGCAAACTCTGCAGGAACAGCAGGCTCAGACATAGGTAAATGTACATAGTGCCATATGGTGGAATGGTACAATAAATTAACACTTGCATGGAATGAAAACCTGCATCCTGCCCGCTTGCTCTTACAGTTTATATACACATTACTCTGGTTCAAAGGAACTTCATAAAAACTCATGACTGGCTGAAAGTAAGGCATGCATTATAACTCTTTCCAAACTTGGGTTACCACGATGTTTAGGGTGGATCTAAATGCTTCCCTTTAATGCAATGACAGTTATGGCTTCAAAAAAAAAAAAATTAAAATCAAGGTACACAATTAAATGTAAATCAATCTTTGAGCCACAAGTTAAGTTAAGGCAATTTCAGAATAGAAGTTGCCTTAAAGTGGTGGTTCACCTTAACGTAAACATTTAGTATGTTATAGAATGGGCAATTCTAAGCAGCTTTTCAATCAGTATCATGTAGGGAGTGACAAATTGCAATTGGTTTTCATTTTGTATTATTTGTAGTGATGGGCGAATTTGTCCCGTTTTGCTTCGCCGCGAATTTTGCAAATTTCATGCAACATTCGAGAAAAGCCGAATTAGACTCCGCCGACAATTAAAGACAATGGACATCCGTTAATCGTCACCGGCAAATTTGCGAATGCATTTGCCGGGGGCTAAACACGAAAATTTGCCACTAATTCGCCCATCACTAATTGTGCTTTTTGAATTATTTAGCTTTTTATTCAGCAGCTCTACAGGTTGTACGGTCAGCAATCTGATTGCTAGCGTCCAAATTACCATAGCAACCATGCATCGATTTGAATAAGAGTCTGAAATATGACTAGGAGAGGGCCTGAAAAAATAAAAAGCAGCCATCACAATACATTTGTCGCCTTACAGAGCATTTATATTTTTATGGGGTCAGTGACCCCCATTTGAAGGCTGGAAAGAGTCAGAAGGCTATAAATTCAAAAAGTATAAAAATAAATAATGAAGACTGACTGAAAAGTTGCTAAAAGTGAACTACCCCTTTAATAAAGGGTTGCCGTTCACAAATATGATCTATGCAGCTGCCCGCAGTGTCCGAGTGCCTGTAACTACCTGCCAATTCACCTCTGCCCCCAACAGACATTACAAATCCCACCAACTGCCTCTTCGTGTAATTGGGGTTTACCTTGCCAGTATATTAGAATAAATAAGTACCATATATAAGATGGCAATGTTCTGTATAGGAAAAACAACAAGGATAGAACTATTATTTGCTACAGAAGGGGGTCAACTCTGTATACAGTTTATTAAACAAATGAAACATCCCTCTACACAGCACACTTATTTATATCCCTGGTACATATGATCAGTGTGCAGCAGAGGTTGGACAGAATTAACAGCCTGATACAACTTCTTTCTCATATTCTCAGATAAAGCAAAATTCCTGCACTGGGGCAGAGCAAACTCCCAAACGACAGGAAAATATACAAAGTCCTCATGACAATCACTTTGCACAGGAAATCAAACACATCCGCAGACATTTTAGCAGTCAGCACGAAGCTCCAAGCAACACAATGCACTTTTTTTTGGGAGGTCAAAGCAATTTTAAATTCCCAGCCAGAATTCTAGCACTAAAACAAGTGACTTGTACGACGTGTAGCAGCAGAAATAAACTAAGCTCCATTGCGTTCCTGCTTCCAAATGACCACGCCAACCATCGCCAGTAATTGACATGGCGGATCAGACGACATGCCCTCACACAAAAATCATAACAATTCGGTAGTTTACAGTTGTTTTGATAATTAATCCCCCCATGCTTTCTTTAACACAGCTCCAAAGATGTATTCCCGCCGCCAAGTCTTATTTCAGCATGTCTGTAGGTTCTCAGAAAAATTCTTTCAAGTCTACTAGCGACGTCATTCAAAAATCCCCGCCCACATCGCTCCCTCCGCCGCGGACGCGTCCCTTCCTTCTCCTCCCTCTATCTCTCGCCTGCTGCTTCCGCCGCTGCTAAAAAATAGAGGAAGAAGATACATTAACCCGAAAGAAAAAATAATCCGAGTTTCAATGCCGCGGGGTCGACCCCCCAAAACACGGGGAGGATCTGAGCCAGGTAAAAAAATAATCATCGTTAGGCGCGTTTAGTGAACAAAACTGGGAGCGGTGGTGCAGCATCACGGTGTAATGTTAGCTTATGTTTTCGTGTGGCGATACATATAGTCCCCGGATGTAGTGAAAGGCCGCCTTGCCCGTAGAGTGCGGAATGATATGGGTGGAGGGCGCAGCACCGGGACTACAGAGGGAAGAAGTGAGACAGTGTTAGTTAGCAGTGTACAGTCTTGTAGTGCTCAGCTATAGAGCGCTATTGTATTTGTCTGGAAGGGCATGCTGGGAGTTGTAGTTCAGTAACATGGCCACGTGTTGCAACGCTGAATTCTAGTTGTGCCTGGATATAACTCTGCATAGCTGATATTGGACCTTCTCTTATATCTGGCAGTGGTTATGTTTCAAGTTTTAAAAAAAAAAAGATTTATACCAAGTTTATGTCCATTGTTGAATATTCCAGGAAGATATTTCACAGGAAAGGAAAATGAAAACTGTCCCTAAACCGCCTGGGTACCCACATTTGTTGGCCCACAGGCGAATAAGCCATATTGCTGTACACTACTATCCTCAATTTAATTACGTTTCTAGAACAGTTTGAAACACTAAAAAAACAATGGTTTTACCCCTTCTAAAGCCACACAAGGTGCAGGCTCAGGTGATGCACTACCATCCACAAACAGGCCGCATTTACATAACAGGTGCCCCTAGGCCCATTGCCAGTCATTGCCCCTGTGTCCTCCCCTTCCTTTGCACACGCACATTTTCACCATTGGGTTCAGAGTACTGGGGATTGGTGCACAGGAAATTTTAAAAACTTTTGTATCTCATGTAAATCTCCAGTGCTTCCAAACCAATGCAGGTGTAGCTGGGCATGCCGCCCCTCTAAAATTCTGCTGCCCTAGGCCTGGACCTTTGTAGCCTTTCCACAAACCCGGGCCCCTCCTCAAAGCTGTTCCTCTGTATAGGCATAGCATCAGCCTGTGTGCAGACGTGGGGTTCATTTCTAAACACTGGGGGAATATGCACCTGCAGGCCCAGATTTGTGGAAAGGCCACCAAGGCCTGGGCCTAGGGAGGCAGGAATTTAGGGGGCAGCATGTTGTCCAACTACACCCACATTGGTTCAGAAACACTGGGGATACAATAGTTTTTTAAATTTACAGTCCCCATTTTCCTGAATAAAAGGGAGGGGATGGGGGGCTAGGGGCGCCCACTTTGTAAATCTGGCCCTGTGCACCTAGGCAGTTACCCATAACAACTAATCTGTGTTTAGCTTTTTTGAGTCAGCTGCAGGTAGGGTTGCCACCTTTTCTGGAAAAAAATACTGGCCTTTCTATATTCTTGCCGTTTTTTCCTATTAATAACTTTGGGATCAAGCATCATTTTTACCGACCAGGCCGGTAAAATACCGGCCAATTGGCAACCCTAGCTGCAGGGTGAACACTGAAAGCAATTGTCTGATTGGTTGCTATGGGTTCATTCCCAGGTGCAAATTTGCCCAGTGTTTATAAATGAGCCCCAGATACTGGTGCTCAAATTCTAGGGATGCACCGAATCCACTATTTTGGATTCGGCCAAACCCCCGAATCCAAAGAAGATTTCTGGGAGTTTTAGGGCAATGTTTATGTGTTATAATATTGCTAATGAAGGTGAAATTGCCCTTTATGCTACTAGATTCTCCCAAGAGACTTGCTTATCTTAAATAGTTACAATCTTTGCTAATTTTAAATTGTTACAAATGTATTTAAGTGCAGGTGCTGAGTATTCTGGGCTCTCTGCCAAAAAGTTTCAGAAACTTTGTATCTTTTTCTGGCGTCAGTGCAAGAGAAACTCAGGACTGTTTAATTATAATCTGGGACTGAGCTGTCAAAATCGGAACTGTCCCGCAGAAAATGAGACAGTTGGGAGGTATGTTAGGGTTTCTGCACAGATATCTGCCCGTGTGTCTGCACACAGGCTAACGCTGTGTAGATGAACAGCTCAGCATATTGCAGTGCATTGGTTTCTCCTTGCCTGAGCAGAAAACACAGGCAGAGAGAACCAGAGCCTGTACCTTGTATGCCCTCTCAGTCTAAAGGTGGCCATACACGTAGAGATCCGATAGTTTATAGATTTTAACAAACAAGCGGATCTCTCCCCGATATGCCTACATTGAGTTGGGCGATATTGGACTGATCCGATCGTGGACCCTAGGCCATTACATATAGCATTGTACCCAGTGTCGGACTGGCCCACCTGGATACCAGGAAAACTCCCGTTGGGCCCAGGTGTCTTGCTTCTAACCATTTGGCCTTTTTCATGGTCATTCCCTATTTCTTCATGGGAAAAACATATTATAAGAATATAGAAAGTAGATATAAAAGACTAGGAAAATAAAAAGGTTGAGTGAGGAGAGGAGGAATAATAGTTTGGAATGTGGGCCTAATGTTTTATGGACCGTGGGTTAAGGTTTTCTGGTGTGCCAACAGTCTTAAGGTTTTCTGGTGGGCCCCTGGCATCCCAGTCCGAAACTGATGGTACCTCGTCCTTAACAATGCAAACATAACTATGCAATGCGTCATGAGGAATGAGAAATTATTGCTAAAAGCAACATGGGAGTATGGGAAAATGAAAAGATAATGCCTGGCCGAAATCAGCTTGAATCTACGTACTGGCGTAATTACCCCACCGAAGGTTGTCTTGGAAAATGCAAAAAAAAAAAAGTTACGTGAGAAGCAAAATAGGCCCTGGCATTTCAGGTACATAGAGGCCCAAACAGCCCCCCACCAGCCCAATAAATAGTGATTGTCTATGGCAATTTACAGCAGCCCCTGAGCCTGGCAGGCTTACAGCCACTTTAACGGTGGCCAGAGAAAGTATCCAAATCGCCAAACTAACGAATCTCTCCCCGATATGTGGGCGATATCAGGCTGATCCGATTGTGGGCCTAGGGATTTTTACCCCTGCCCGATCGACATCTGGCCGACTCTCGGCCAGATAACGAACGGGGAAGCCCGTCAGAGGGCCACACACAGGGCCCAATAAACTGCCGACTCGCCAGATTTTATCGGCCTGTGTATGGCCACCTTTAGTGTACTGAGCAGTTGTTGTCATGCTAAGCTTAGGGAATGTTAGAATGCATTAAACCATGAGCAGAAAGTGAGGTTACATACAGTGTGCATAGAAGCTTATGATACAGGGCTGATTTTTAAAGAGGTCTGTTTTAGAATACTTTGGTTTCTCTGCTTAAAGGAGAAGTTAAAGCTCAGTATTTGGTTGTCTTATTGGCTCATTAAAATAGTGCAGATGGTAGCACGGCTGCTTGCCTGTGGTACAGACTTCTAGATGCAATTATGCAAGCAGACAAAACGGAGCTTTAGCATTTAGTTGCTGTAACAATGTATGGTATTTATTCTGCCAGAAACCACAGTGAACAATGTTTCCTGTCATATGACAAAAGGAGGTTCAGACCCCCTGAAAAGTTGTGATGAAAGGAGGTCATATTGTTCACAACATAAATTTTTGCAGTAGCTGTGAGTCTGATGATGGGCTGTGATGTATTTTCCAAACCTGATTCTCATTGCTGATGGCAACATTTATGGTCACAGGTGATTTTCGGTGCGCGTCCATGCATTCTGTCGCGTCACGAGGAAGCGCAGGCGTCAAGTCTGATGCGGCAAATCGAATGTAAGCAATACAAATGTCGCACGTACTAGCTGATTGCATCCGACGCGACTGTTGGATGAAGACGCAACATGCAGCGTTCGCATCCGACAGTCGTGTCGTATCGTATACAATCAGCTTGTACGTGCGACATTTGTATTACTTATATTAGATTTGGTGCATCCGACGTGACACCTGCGCTTTCTCGCATCGGAAAGGATTGACATGCACTGAAAATCGCCCGTGTAGCTCTACCCTTAGGGTCAGATTTATTAAGGGTCAAATAGTAAATTCTAATTCTAATTTTAGAATTGTTTTTTGGTGTCAAAATCCACACGTTCGAATTTTAATCCCCCAATTTGAATGTAAATTAGAATGTGAGATTTATCACACATCTCGACCATGTTAACAGTTCTGATGCGAATATTAGCCAACTAAAACCTGCCGAGTTTATTTACAAGTCAATGGCAGAGGTCAGTTGAACAATTTGAATATGTTAATTGCCTTCCTGCCATTTGAGTTTTTTTGGAGGGAAAACTTGATTCAAATTCGATTTGCATTTGATTTTTTGGGATGGGGCCTATTCGATCGAATATTAGACATTCAATTTTTTTCTTAAATGACCTCCCAATCAAGTTGTGAGTATATTCAAATTTATTAGAACAAAAAAAATACACATAAATTCGAAATTCGACATTTGATAAATCTGCCCATTAGCCTGTGGAGCATGCAAGTGCATGGCATTTGGACAACTATGCATGCTCCATGCCAGAAGAGGCCCATGTTTTAAAATGGAATGGAACCATAGTATATGCAGGTGGACAGAGGTGTGTGCAATATTCTTAATTTCATGACCTTTCAGTTACAACTATGGCTTTCTCATGGGTACAAAGTACATGGCTTCATATTTGCTCATTTCCATCAACTGTTTTAGACCTTCCTAACCAGTGTAGAGTAAACAATTTAATATGTTTAATACATAAAATAAAACCTGAAATGGGTAGTTCACCATTTTGAGACATTTTGTAATTGCTCTTCATTTTTAATTTTTGCGTTTTTTGAATTTAGCTTTTTGCTCAGCGAATCTTAAATTTGAAATTTCAGCAGGTTGCTAGGGTCCAGTTTTTCCTTGCAAGCAGGTAGAAGTTTGAGCAAGAGACATGAAGATAAATAGGAAAATGCCTAATTAGAATAAGTAATAAAAAGTAACAATAAAACTCTAGTCTGACAGCAATGGATACTAGCTGCTGGGGTGAGTGAACACTATTTGATAGCTGGAATGAAGTAGAAGAGAAGAATTAAAAAAGTATACACTATAGGGGCTCATTTATAAACAGTGGGCAGTAACCCATAGCAACCAATCAGTGATTAGTTTTTTTCAGCCAGCTTCAGGTTGAGCACTGAAAGCAATCATCTGATTGGTTGCCATGGGTTACAGCCCATGAGCAAATTTGTCCACTGTTTATAAATAACCCCCTATGTTCTTCAGTCAAGCATAAATGTTGCGTTTTCAAAGTTCTGGATAAAATGGTGTAGATTGAGGGAAAGCATACAATTGTGCTAATAATTTACCATTCTTGAAGTAGAAGGAAAAAATGTTTCTGATTCTTTTTTTCTTCAAAAATTCACAACTTATGAAATATTGATCTGTTTGAAAATAAAGGAAATACCTACGATACTGTAGAGTGAAACAAGAGTATAATGCTTTGTCTATCAAAGAAATCCACTTGTTTGTGCAGCACATGGTCACACAGTACTGCAGTTCATTCACGCTGACATCACAAACAAACACTGCTGCTAGCCCATCACATCTAATACTATATCTGACTGAGCTATCAATAAGAATCTGCTTGTAAGAAATGCCTACAGGCACCAGATCAGAAAGTAGTGCAAACCTTGTTGTTTGTTTTAAAAATACATTGGTGAAACAATAATAATCTCCCATTTTATATCCTTTATTTTTCTTTAATACCCACAATGAAGTGCAATTGAATCAATTAGAGGCAAAAGAATTCTACTACTATCTATCTATCTATCTATCTATCTATCTATCTATCTATCTATCTATCTATCATCTATCTATCCAGATTTGTGTGCCAATGGAAAAGAGTGTGTGTACACTGGTGAAACAATAATAATCTCCCATTTTAGATCCTTTATTTTTAAATAAAGTCTGTCTGTCTGTCTGTCTGTCTGTCTGTCTATCTATCTATCTATCTATCTATCCAGATTTGTGTGCCAATGGAAAAGAGTGTATGGTATGTTCCAAACATTTCCTTTTGTAAAAAATGAAACAATATGATAAGATAATAACATCTCTATAGATCAATCAAACATCTCTATAGATCAATTATATGTGATGGTTTAACCTTCAAATTGCATACTATGGCAGAAGCAAGAATAGCAACAAGACACAATTATCCTGTTTTAAAATATAGAAAAGTACACACCGGGAGGACAAACATTATAATATATTAAGTATAAGTACTGTATACAGAGAGAACCTGCCATGTGGTAAGAGACACAGTAGGAAGGAAATCCCTCCCCTGTAGAACATACCATTTTTTTAATGTATTTATCAAATGGAAAGCTTAAAAAAATAATAATGCCACCAGGTAAAACCTGTTGAGATGCCATAGATATCAATGGAATGTTTTCAACATTCATGCAAGTTTGTTAATGAAGTATTATTTTCTAACCATGTTCTTGACAAGATGCGATTGAGATGAACCCTTTTCAGAGATGTAAAGAAAAAAAGTAATTTTGGGAAAATACACAATTATCATGATTATGCAAGTTCTTCTTTTTTATAAATGTTCCCGAAGGTGATCTTGAATCACCACTTGCTCTCGCTCCATTCACTAACTGTTGCACAGAGAGAAGTACCTACTTTTTATTCGTTGGATTACTACACGTGACAGGTTGATTTTTGATATTTGCACTGTTAACAGGGCCAAAGGTTAGGCACCCCCCCCCCCAAGTTATTGAAGTCACTTACCTGAGACCCTGGGCTGTTGCACTTGGCACCACCCCAGTGGTTGTTGCCTCTTTAAATAACCAGAGGATGGGAAATAGGCTTATAAACATTTGGGCTAGCAGAATCTGCTTGTAGAATACTTTGGCGTTATCCTTCATATCCAGTGATCTAATTCTAACTTCTTATTATTTGAAAAATTCTAGGTGCCAGGGATGGATTGCCTAGCAATATGAATTCATTTACATACAGCTTCAAGCATAGCTAATAACTCTGTCTTACACCTTTTTTATTTTAGATTTTGAGATATTAAGGGGGTTATCTACTTATCTTCGTTTATAGCCCAGAAACCCCCTGAATTTTTTCGGATTATTGGGCTAAACCCAGTGCAAATCACAATATCTTCAAATTGGGATATGGACATCTGCCATTGACTTATACATGACCTCAACAAGTTTGAGATGCCAGGTTTCGGGTTCAGGGTTTTTGCAACATCGGGGTATAATAAATCTCGAAAAATTCAATTTTTTTTCCCACAAATTTTTTTAATTTTCACCCCAAAAAGCCCAATCAGAAAAAATCTGGGTTTAGTAGATAATCCCCTAAATATTTTGTTAGTACACACCTCCAATCTGCTTTGTTTTCCTGCTGCAAACAATCATAGTGTTTGCTAAATGGGCATAACAAAGCAATAATTTATACAGTTTGTGAACTCAAATGCTTCGTAACCTAACATATTTACCCTGGTACAACCAATTGATCTTGCTGTTATTCTGATATGTAAATTCTAGCAACAAAAAAGAAACACATTATTAATAACTATTAAAAATACCTAATAAGCATAAAATCTCTATTACATAGATTTTTTGACTATCTTTTGTTCATTTTTAGCATGATCGTTGTTTTTTTAGAGTTACTGACACATTCTAGAATTTACAAGAATAGTATCACTTAAAAAACCTTCCAGATGCTTTATATCCTTTTTAAAACTGAACCCTTGCAACTCCCCAGAACCCAGTTGCTTACCATCGCTGGACAGTGCCTCCAGGTCTTTACCGCACCCCAAAACCAGACGTCACGGCTGCAGCAGCTAGAAGGGATGTTTGAGGCTGAAACTGGTAAGTAATGGAGGGGGAGGGAATGGGGGGCTGGGGGATACAAGGGTTTTATTTTAAAAAATAAGAGCAACAGGAAGGTTTTTTTTAAAGTAGTACTGACAAGTTTCTTTAAAACCATGGAGTCTGTCAGTATCACTTTAAAGGTTAAGTGAAATTTAAGCAATTATGGCAGCACAATGGCTACTAGGATTTTGTTCAGTAATGATGTCGTAAATCCAAGACTCAAATGATTTAAACATGTTTCCACTAGAAAAGATATGGAGATTGGCATCTATTTATATATCTTTTCAAATGTAACAATGATCACTGATCTTCCCAATATATAACTAGTCTTGTCATTCAATCACTTAAGGGAATAAAAGTGCCTATGTTGCAGGGTAGGAACCATACACTTAATGCCTGTGGCTCCCTAATCACTACCTGCTGCTTACTACATGATCTGGTTAACCCAAACACTACTACTTTGCCCTGCATTTATTTATAAGCAAGACAATACATTGTCTTCTGTTAAAGGAGGGGTTATGGTTTATCAGCTTTTTATTCATTTGTTTATACCTGCTAAAATTCTATAGAAATGTGTGTATATTTTCAGATCAGGATGCAGAAGTAAAGTATCCCAGATTTTCATGTTGTTGTCTGGCATTTATATTTTCTGTCAGGTCTAAAGAAGAAGCTATCCAGATGATACTGTTAGCATTAACAGATGTGTAGGAAGGGTCCAAAATCAGCCTGGTATTTTTGTTAGGGGAAACCATAGCACACACGTCTAATGGAAAGCAGACAGCTAGACCCTTTAATCCTCGAAAAAGACTATTAAAAAAAAGAGTAGCAACAATTTAATTTTCTTTGTCCCAGAGACAAAAACCTAGACAATTATTGGTGATTTCCCTTTTAATGATGTATGATATACAAAGACAAATACATATATTGTAATATTGTTGTTTGTATTGCCGGTTGTATAGGTATTTTAACATAATTATTTTTGGAATAAAAAGTCAATTTTATCATATTCAAGTTCAACCTTTCACAATACTCCCAGATGCCACTGATCCGAGGCAAGTAAAGTATAACACTTACTTAAAGGAACAGTTCAGTGTAAAAATTAGAACTGGGTAAATAGATAGACTGTGCAAAATAAAAAATGTTTCTAATATAGTTAGTTAGCCAAAAATATAACCTATAAAGACTGGAGTGACTGGATGTCTAACATAACAGATCACTACTTCCTGCTTTTTAGATCTCTAACTCTGAGTTAGTCAGCAACTGTAAGGGGGGCCACATGGGACATAACTGTTCAGTGAGTTTGCAATTGATCCTCAACATGCAGATCAGATTCAAAAGCAACAGTTATCTATTTACCTAGTTTTTATTTTTATACTGAACAATTCCTTTAAAGAGGGCATTCCCTAACAACAAACTATGTGCACACTGCTGGGTTTTGGTCACTGCTGCTTGTAGTGACTCATGATCTCATGTTAGGTTTTGTTAGCCTCAGATGTTTGGGCTAAAATTTTAGCATATTACAACTTTGGTCAGACTGCTAGGGCTCATTGATTTTAACTGGACAGTACTGCGCATTGTTCAGTCTGTTATGCTGGCTACCCTAGACAACACGGAGCGTAGGCTCTGCTGCTCTCAGCCTGCATATTTTTTGCAGGCTGCTAGAAGCAGATCCACAACATGCCCCATTTCAACAGATTTGAATTATATCCTCCTGTGTGCACTCAAATGCAGCAGAGGTTAGCCCAAATATGCGAAAGAAGGCTTCTTCGGGCCGACCTCCACTCCTCTCCCTTTTGTGCCCTTTCCTTTAAGGCAAGGGCAGACGGAGTGTAGCTGAGAGCAGCAGAGCCCACGCACAGTGTGCCCTTGCCCTAAAGGAAAGGGCAGTTTATGTGAAAATTTAACTGATTGCAAATTTGCCAGCTTGCATACTAATTTCACAATGGATATTTTGTTTAACCAAAATCATTTCTGAGCATTTTTCAAAGCTCTTACAAAAGTGAGACTTTGTAAAATAATAGAGTATTGTTTAGTGTACTAACTCCAGGTCAGAGATGATATAAGGTAGATATAAAGTATCCATGTTTTTTGTGTGGCAAATCACTTAAATTTTTCCCTACAAGTATGTTCTGGAGTGTAATAGATAAACTATTCAAATACAGAAAATCATGTAAATTGCATGCACATACTGTCCTGGCAGGAATTAAACTCAAGACCTTATTGGTGCCATCATGTATGTAGTTCATTTTACTGTGTTGTTGAGAATGGTTTATAAGTACTATTAACCTTCTTGTGCTCTGGGATAAAATAAGGATAATCAACAGAAAGCTTATAAAGAGAAGGTCTATATGTAACACTTGCTACTGTTAATACTAGTTGTACATTGTTGACCCAGGGACTGGTGTTATTACTGTTATAAAGTCAGGATGGAATTTTATTACCATTTGAAGCAAATTAGAGCTATAGATCGGGTTTATTATTTAATTATAAATTATTTGAGAAAGTGGTTAAACTTGGACCTGTTTTTTCATCTTCAGCTGCTATGTGTGTGTGCACCCCATAAATCGAAATACTTAAAAGTACTATATCAGTTACTTTAATGCAAAAGAACACATGAGCTGTACCCTGTTTAGCCCCTGAAGAGAGTCAATTCTCACTTATTGACACCAGTGTGTCAAGGAGTATGTGCTGTATACAAATGTGAGAGAATATATACATAGGTGCTATAAATACAATTGGAATGAAGTCCTTTTCCCAAAGACAAATAACCTTTTTTTTTTTTAGCAATGATCACCATGGAAGCATGTTAGGTTCTAAAACAACAAGCATACAACAGTTAGCTCTAAAATTATGGTACAGAATTGTGCTTGAAATAATGCTGATTTATTATATCCTTCTGTACACTTTGTATAACAACTTTGGCCAGTACGATTGCTCTTAGCTATACCTGGTGTGATGTCATCACCATACCCCCTGGACTGCTAGGCCCTGCTTATGATTGGATGTTTACCCTTTTTTATTTGCAGATGGGGTTTTAACGCCAAACGATGAGAATAATTCTTATGCCTACCATGGACCAACCCACAAGTGTAATATCTGTTTGCTCTCCTTTCCTAAAGAAACTCAGTACCAGCGACACATGCGGGACCATGAGAAGAATGATAAGGTATACATATATAAAAATAATCTAGTAAGACTAGTAAATCAATTTAATAGAAAGGCATAATTAACATTATGGATGCTATAGGCTATTGATCTTATTTATGGACTCTGCTTAACCATAAATATGTTTGTTTATTGCTGCACAGCCTTATCGATGTGACCAGTGCCCAATGTCCTATAATATTGACTTTAATCTGACACTTCATAAAGCTACACATAATGTGGATGACCCTACGTGCCCAGCATGCAGCAAGAAATTTTCTCGAGTTGCAAGTCTCAAAGCTCATATAATGCTACATGAGAAAGAGGAGGTAATTCATTTTGCTTTTTATTCTCTTGTTTTTCATGTTATACACTAGTTTAATGATATTGGGATTATGTTTTTTTAAAAAGTGATGCATTTTTATTTCATGTGATTTTATTTTATATTGTATACTTTGAAAACCTCTGTGTGGCCTATGAAGTTCTGTAGAGCTCTCAATGCAATTTGTATTTCACAGTACATGCTCTAGGCAACTGTCTCTTATCTGAGTTTAGGGATTTGCAATATGCTGTATATATACACATATGCTGTATATATACAAATATTATATATTCTAAAGCTGGTTAGTAATTAATTTAGGTCCACAGCATAGACCAGTTCATTCTACATCACAATTGATCAACCATCAGCCTTGTAGCATAAGTTCTATGACAGATGTAACCTCATTTTCTCCTTGATCATTTCCAACAATCCCATAGCTTAGCTTCTCAACAGCAGCCCGAAGCACACTGAACATGTATGTTATCACTGACACTCAGAAGATCCTAACGAGATACAAGATGGGAAACAGATGTACAGAGCTTTGAGGGCATAGATCATTACTGGTATAGGGCTGCTGACTCTCAGGCCTGGTACAATAAGTTCTGAATATAAAATACCCATTTCTAACCAGATTCTTTTTTAGGGTTTACAGATTGTTTTTTAAAAGGTTATATCTTACCCCATCAACAGTTATAATAAAGACATCTGTGTATGCTTTTAATACCCACAAACAGTTATTGGTGAGCCTAAAAGGTATTGTTGGTAGGGATGTGGTTTCCCCTTCTGCTGCTCTCAGATGATGATGTTTTTAGTTTTATGATGATGATGCATAAAAATGACTTGGAAAACCCCATTCAGTCCCCAGGCATTATCAGTACAGGGGATGCAAGGAGAAAGCATATGTTATGTACATTTTTGTTCTTGCTCACTGAGCAAATGTGAACTTTCAATTTACAGATGTGTTTTATCAAACACGCCATTTTTCCTGGAAAATTGTCCACTGGTGCAATGTTTTAGTCTGTGAATTATATATCATTTTAACTCTACAGAGACAGCAATGTAACATATCCTGCTAATAAAAAAAAAAGTATGCCATTAATTAAGGTAACTTAAAGGGGAACTCCACAAAATCATAACTTAAGCTTTTTGAAAGTAAATATAATTTCAAGCAACTTTGCAATATACATCATTTAAAAAATATGCAGACTTTTCATGATTTTTAATGGTTTCAGACAGTTTCCTAAGCCTAGCCCCCGGCTCTCCTGCTGATCTGTCTGACTACTTTGCTGAGCTGGCTGACTACTGTTACTTTGTATCAATAGCCAGCTGTCCTCAGCCTGCATCCTTCAAACCCCACAATTCCCTGCACATGTGATTTCAATAAGGAACTGAACATCACAATGCATTGTGGGTTATGTAGTTCCACATGCTGTCTGTAAGCTGTGGAGAAGTTGTTACAATTTGTAACATCAGTGTTTTAGTCCCTCCTTCCCTGCCAGGATTTCAAATAATGCAGAAAGAGAAGAACTGTTAAACAGCTGGATTTCAGCATAGAAAATAGCATTTATTCATACTTTTTGAAGAAACAGGTGATGGATGTGATTAAGGGTATGGATGGATATATTAGGGGCTTCTGTGTTATGTGGGCTTCTTTATCAGATTTTGGTTTGGAAGCCAGAGTTCCCCTTTAAGGGGCAGATTTACTAAGGTTCGAGTGAAGTTAAAAAAAGTTCGAATTTCGAAGTAATTTTTTGGATACTTCGACCATCGAATAGGCTACTTCGAATTTGATTCGAAGTAAAATCGTTTGAATATTTGACCATTCGATAATCGAAGTACTGTCTCTTTAAAAAAAACTTTGACTTGAATACTTCGCCAAATTAAACCTGCCAAAGTGCTATGTTAACCTATGGGCACCTTCTAGACCATTTTTCCAAGTCTTTACACATCGAAGTAAAATAGTTCGTTCGTAAGCTAAAATCATTCGAATCGTTAGATACGATGCCCATATTCGCTGAAAAATACTTCGACTTCGATATTCGAAGTCAGAGTATTTCAATTCGAGGGTCGAATTTCGAAGTATTTATCAATTTGAAATTCGACCCTTGATAAATCTGCCCCTAAGTGTTAGCAATGTACGGTAAGAGAATTCATTAAAATATAAGGTGAAACTAAACTAAACTTAAATCTAAATATGGTGTATTGTCCAGAATGCTCCAAATTATGGATGGTCATATCCTATAGAGTCCATATTAAGCAAATAATTCTAAGTTTAAAAAAAAAAAAGAAAATCTTTGTACTAATAAAAGTACATTGTACTTTATAGTAACTAAGCTGCATGAATCCATATTGGTGGCAAAGCAATACTATTTAATGTTTAAATGATTTTTAGCAGATCAAGATCCAAATTACACAAAGATCACTTAACTTTCCTAAAACATTAGGTCCTAAGGATTCCAGATAATAGAGCTTATACCTGTACTACAAAATAATCTATTACGATTACTATTTTAATGTATGAGTTTTACACTGGGTTACCAGAAGCTGATCAAGCAACTTTAACTGCTGCATGCAAAACAATAATATTTTTTTTGCAGACTCTTATCTGCTCGGAATGTGGGGATGAATTCACCCTGCCAAATCATTTGTCCCTTCATATGGAAGAGCACAGGCAAGAGATGGCAGGAAACAAAACCTACAGTTGCAAGTCATGCAAGAAAACATTTGACTCTACACCACAACTTAAAGAGCATATGAAAACACACTTCAAGATTAGGTGGGTAATCATTTTAGCCTTTCCCAGTTTTCTCATGAATCCAATTTCTGAGTTAGATAGATCAAAATCCCAGCAGTGTGCTACTCCGAAACATATACATTCTTACAAATACAAAATGAGTAAATATGTCTTTCTACTCATAAACTGAAATTTAGCAGTTTTTATAAACATTTTTGAAAAATCTGAAAAATCACCTCAAAACTTACACTAAGCAATAACTTATCTCCCATATGTTATTATGTACCAAGAGAAAACATCATATATATGAATGCCTGAGGTCTTCTGAACAGTTTGATGCCCAATATCCAATATCTATTTCAGCATAAATATAGTTAAAATCGCTACATGGTTTTATGACACACACTTGGCATTTTAAAACAGGGTACTTGGGAACATTCATCCTAAAAGTGTTTCCCTTCGGAATATGTTGGGGAGTTCTTTGTTTGTCTGTAGAAAGGTGCATATTGTCTATGGCAGCCAAGTGCTCCACTTTACACAGGCCTAATTTTCAAATTGTTACATTATTCTGTAATGTAATATGCAAATTTTTCTTTAAAATGTTTCTTTTCTGCCTTTGCAGGGTTGCAAATACTAGATCTTACAATCGAAACATAGACAGAAGTGGATTTTCCTACTCATGTCCCCACTGTGGTAAAACATTTCAGAAGCCAAGCCAGTTAACCCGTCACATTAGGATACACACAGGTATAAGGTTTGATGTACATCAAATGTATCTTAATGCCCCGTAAAATATAAAAAGTACAGTATTTTATTTTATCCCCCATTGCTGTAATCTAAAGCAGACTCTTTAACTGAACATTCTGCATAGATAACTGATTTAGCATTTAAAAAGATTTAAAGGGATTTTCCATAAAGAGTTCATGGACAAGGAAAGTCCCATTTACAGAGGGGTGCCAAAATGTCAGGCACCCACCCAGTATGTGTAATCATTATGTTTTTTTCTCAGTATATTTTAAAGGAAAAATATATTGGCCTGGGGAAAAAGTGTTATGTTCTGGTTCCATCTGTTTTGAGTGTTGGCTCTGCTGCTCTATGCCTTCATTTTGTTGACAGGTATAGAGAAGCAAATTTACTCACTCCCACAGCTCTGTGTATCTGTACTGACCAGCTTCCACCTGAGTGCAGGTACATGGAACAGAGTGGAGATCAGCCTGAAAATGACTGATTTCCCTTTTTTCAAGATAATCTTGGCTCAGCTCTGTGTACTTGAATGAAAGCTGTAATTATCAGTGCAGATACACAGAGCTGCGGAAGAGAACAGATCTGCTTTTCTCAGCCTGCCTAAAATACAGAGGTGGAGGGCAGTGGAGCTACGTACTGTGTGCCCAGGGCTTTTTGGTTCAAAGTCAGTTGACATAACAGATTACCATCTTATTGTACTTGCCAAAAAAGCTTAAATATCTGTGTTATGATGCAGGCAATGGAAAGAATGTCATATAGTGATTGGGCAGTATTGCTTAATGCTAGAAATGGATGACATATAAATAAGTTGCACAATGAGCAGTTCTGACATTTGTACTGCAGGCCTAGACGCCTTCTGCTAGGGAGGTCCTGTCAAGTGGTGAATTAAGTCTCTCACCTCATGTGTGAACTCTTAAGCATAGCTCACTTGCCCCACCATAATTTATAAAAAGAAGACATTTTAGAAGAGCAGTTATAACTCTGGGATGATTTTGCTTTGAAGAACATTGATATTTGGAGTCATACTTCTAGTTGTATAGCTTTATGTAAGAATATGCTGCTCTATATAGCCTTTTCTTCAGCAATCCCACCCTCATAAACATTGTAAAAAGCTGACAGTGGGTGGCAGGCGATTGTAAGGTAAATTTCAACCTATGCCTAACTTTTTATGATCTAGGCGTAATGTGACATAGACTTGCTGGAACAATATCCAATCATCTGGAAATGCAAGTGATCCCAGCTTTCTATAAGTTCTCTGCAGTAAACACAATTGATATACAGTAGTGGCTAAGCAACAAAAGAAATCAGGAGTGGCAGCTGTTAAATGAGTCATGATTGCTTCATCCTTGTTATTTGCTCTGACTGCTGTTTAACAGATCTGAATACTGCAGGCATTCATGTAAACAGCTTTAGCTTTCAGTCTTTCTTATTCTATGCTATTGCTATGCTAACGGTGTAGCTAAAGGTCTAACCCACTAGAGGTCACCCTCGAACCAGCGAAAATATTAACTGGCCAATTTCTTCTTTTTTTCTGCATTAAAGTTCCAGTTCACAACAGGAGCCCATTTGTAAATAGGCTTGGAGTATCTCATCATTGTTTGTAGTTTAACAGTTTTATAACTGCAAGGAAATAGAGTGCAATAATGAATAGTTATAGAATGTGCACAGACCACTTTCAGAATCAACTTTAAAACAATGTTGTCCCCTACATACAAAATCCAATGGAAGGCCTCAGTATTCTAATTTATGTTCCACTATCATTCTAGAAATCTCTGTGCTTCCTGGGCATTCCCCATTTACTTCTCACCCTGCAACTCCTGGTATAACATTAAAATAATATTTTATAACACAGATTTAGTGCTGTTTGCTGTGGGAAAGCTGTGAGTGCCGCAAGTTCCTGAAGCAAATAGGTCTGGTTACAAATAATAATATAGAATTGATGTGTCCATGTGCCCGCATATACTAGGGCTGATACAGCTTTGGGTTTCTTCATCACAAATGCGGTCATAAAAATGTATTATGTCTCATTTGAACTTTTCTTTGCTTTTATTAGCATTCTTAGATGCTCTTTAAAGGGACAGGAAACTGTTGGCAGGAAATATGTTGCAGACCCACAAAATCTAACAGGTGCCTTTCATATTCATTAGGGGCCAATAAAGTAGAGTACATTTATGATGAATCTGACATAATCACAACAAAATGCCTTCCACATTTTCTCATGATTATGCCAGATTATGCCTGAATGTTAAGTGTGAAGAAGAGGTGGTTTCCAGCGGTAGTCTGTGTTGCTCTAAGGTAATTGCACCAGGAGCTAGCTTGCTAGAGTGCTTTCTTAGAGGTGTCTAGGTCAAGGAACTTAAAGGAGAACTAGAGCTTAACTAAAGAAGTAGCTAGAAATATTGTACATTATGTTTTGGGCTTCTGTACCAGCTCAAGTCAACCACAGCCCTTTAGCAGTAAAGATCTTTGTCTCCAAAGATGCCCCAGTAGCTCCGCATCTTCCTTTCTGCTGATTCACTGCACATGCTCTGTGCTGCTATCACTTAGTGAGCTTAGGGACCTACTCACAATATACAGTACACATAGAATATAAATGTCACAATAAAAGGCCAATTAGAAATTAATACTGATAATTACTACATGACAGCACAGAAACCAGTGCAACTAGCATCGGAAATTAATCAGTCTTGTAGCATCAGCATATATTACAGAACAACCTTATTTTCTGCTTGATAATTTGCGACAACCCCTAAGCTTAGCTTCACAAAGCCCACTGACCATGTGACAGACACTTTCCAAGATGGCGACCCCCTGTGACAAGTTTGAAGTCCAGTATCATTGCTGGTATTGAAAAGCTGAAACTTTAGGCTAATGCAATAAATTCAGTATATAAAATATGGTATTTTTAGCCATATTCATTTTTAGAATTTACTTCTCCTTTAAAGGTTAGACGTTAAACCAGAACATTAAAGACAGAGAGAACCAATAACATAATGTGATATGCTTTTACTTTACTTCTTGCAAAGGGAAACAACCCCATTATTGGAGTGGTTTTGCAGTGATGTCATTACTTTGCACCAATGCACAGAAGCATCTGAACTATGTGAAGACAGGAGTTGTGCCAGTCTGCCTAGAGCACAGAAAATATCTACGCTTCGCATTAGGGGAAGTTCAAATCCAATTCAGATGTCTACCGTTCGGGTTCTCACAATCCCCCAGGGTCTTCACAAAGGTTCTCGTCACCATCCTAGCAGAATTGAGGAAAGAAGGCATAGCAGTTTTCCATTATTTTGACGACACCTTGGTGGCCGCAAAGTCAAGAGAAGAAGCAGAGCGGCATACAGAGAGAGTGTTGGAAGTTCTGCAAATACACGGTTGGATTGTGAACATAGAAAAGGTTCAGCTGAGTCCGTCACAGTCTCTGCCTTTTCTAGGGGCATATTTCCAGACACAGGAAAATTTGATAAGTCTTCCAGTCCAGAAACAACGAGACATACCTCAGGCAATAAAGGACTTCAGAAGCTGAGCAGTAGTAACAGTTCATTACTCTTTAAAGATTAAAGGGTTAATGTCTTTGACGATACAGGTAGTGAAATGGGCGAATTTCCTACTAAGAAAAGTAAGAAAACCACAACTAAATATGCAAAAAACGCTAAGGTTGCCTCAAGTGATAAAACACAGCCTAGACTGGTGGTGTGTGCAAGAGAATTTGAAGAAAGGGATGCATCTATAAGAACCAATATGGTCAGTACTAATGACCGACGCGCCAGGTTCCAGTTGGGGAGCAAATTTCGGAGAACATTTCGCCGAAGGGTCATGGGAAATGAAACAGACACCTTCAAATGTTCTCGAATTAAGAGCAATAAAAGAGGCTTGGTTTGCTTTTTCAGAAGTACTAAAAGGAAAAACTGTAAAGGTGATGTCAGACAATGTCCCAGCAGTCGCTTATGGGCAGAAGCAAGGGGGAACCAGAAGTATGACATTGCTGAAGGAATCCATGCCAATTTTTCAGTGGGCAGAGAGGTGGCTATAAAATATATCAGCAATACATCTGCCAGGGACGGAAAATGTAAAAGCAGACTTTTTAAGTCAAGTCACTTTAGATCCTGGAGTATGGAGTCTTCACGAGGACATCTTTCAGGAATTAGAAGACGCATGGGGCATACCGGAAGTAGATGCCATGGCTTCTGTCCAAAACAGAAAGTGCAAAAACTTCTATGCGAGATAACTGTGCAAAGAAGCACTGGCTGTAGACGGGTTGAGACATGATTGGTCAAGAGGGCTCATATACATATTTCCTCCAATTCCTCTTGTCTGGAAAGTGCTGAAGAAAGTGGATCGAGAAGCAGTAGATGCAATAGTACTGATGCCCTTTTGGCCAAGAAGACCTTGGTTTCCATTGGTTCGCAAGCTGACGATAGAGGTTCCCAAGAGAATTGCGAGATTCCCAGGTTGGCTATCTCAGGGAATGTTTCTTTACCAGGAGGAGGATCACCTAGCCTTAATGGCATGGAGGTTGAAAGGCAGAGGTTAAAGAAACTGAATTCAAAAAAGACATTGTGGATTTCCTGTTAAAGTCAAGGAAATGTTCCACTTTAGCACAATATTATAAAATCTGGGACAGGTTTGTTCAGTTTGCAAACCTGGGAAAACAAGATCCAATTTGTCCGACAGCGTCTCTCCTGGTGAATTTTCTGTTCGCAGGCTATGAGAGAGGTCTCCAATTAAGCACACTAAAAGTTTAAGTGTCATCCATTTCGGCATTGACAGGAATAAGCTGGGCATCAGATTCTTTAGTTCAGAGATTTTTTGATGCTTTGGTAAGGATAAGACCTTGCATAAGGAAAATTTTACCCCCCTGGGACTTGCAATTTGTATTGGATGTGCTCACAGAAGCTCCTTTTGAACCATTGGAAAAGGCTTCTTTATGGAACATTACTTTAAAGGTCATATTATTAGTGGCAGTTACGTCAGCCTGCACAGTGAGAGAATTGGCTGCCTTGTGTGTGTCAGAACCATATACAGTGATCTTTGAAGATAAAGTAGTGCTGCGATCTGCATTTAAATTTCTGCCTAAAGTTGTGTCAAAATTTGATATGGATCTGGAGATGTCGCTTCCATCCTTCTGTCCATCTCCGAAGTCAGAGACAGATGCTGGCACACTTTAGATCTGGTCAGATCCATAAAGATTTACCTGGAAATAACTAGAACTTACAGGAAATCGGATAATTTATTTGTAATACCCTGTGGCTTCAGAAAGGGTCAAGCTCCTTTAAAGAAGACATTGAGCTCCTGGATTGTTTCTGCAATTGCAAAGAGCTACAATATAGCAGGCAGGAAAGTTCCCCAGGAATTAAAAACCCATTCCACCAGGGCGTTGGGGAGTTCCTGGGCGATGGAAGCCAAAGCATCGACAGAAGCTATCTGTAGAGCAGCTTAACACGTTCATTAAACATTATAGACTTGACGTCCTGGCCTCCCAAGAAGCTAGATTTGGGAGGAAAGTCTTGCAGTCAATTGTACATAGCAAAATAAAGCATATATATTCGGTTCTGCAATCTTATGGTGCCCCTCCCTTCTTTCTAGCTTTGGAAATCCCATTGGTGAATGCTGCCAGGGGTAACTAGGAAAACAGGAAATTGTTTATACTCACCATAATTTCTGTTTCCTGTTCACCTTCCATGGCAGCATTCACCAGGGAATTACCTACCCTATTATCTCAGGCTTTAAACTAAGACGAGGGAGTGGGGGAGGTCCTTTCCATTGGCCCGGAGGGCGTTAACCCATTGGTGAATGCTGCCATGGAAGGTGACCAGGAAACAGAAATTATGGTGAGTATAAACAATTTCCTGTTTTCTACTCAAGTATAGCCAACAAGCTTCTGCTTCCTTAGAGGCACAAGAGAGACTACCATTCCACCTGTGATGCTATGAGGATATCTAGAAAAAAAATATCTATCTGAAAGATTAGATTTTAAAAGCCGACATAATATACAATCCAATAGCATACTTTTGAATATTTTCATAAAGATTACAATTTTAGGCTTAGGTACATGGTAAAACTACATATCACATAATTCACAGTTTTCTAATATGTTAAAGATTTGGATTTTAAAAATCATTTAATCTTATTTTATCATTTATAATTTGCCCCTCAAGCTTTGTCATTTACTTCAAAGTATCTTGAAGCTGCATTATTGGCATAGACTGATCTGACATACCAACCGATTCATGCACCTCAAAATACGCTGTTACGTATGATCTATAATGTATCCTTGCACTGTTTATTTTATTCTTCAGAATTTTGTGAGCTCCTAGTAATGGAACTGAACTAAAAAAGCAGAAAGCACATAGGGCGAACTGGTGTAAGAATTCTGAGCAATTCTTGACATATGTTTTAATTCTGTGCACTAATGGAATCAGTTCAGTATTTCCCTGTTAGCATAATCCTTATGTATAGACCTTGTGTTCAAATTTCATTACAAAAAATTGTTATAGGATTTCATTTGGAATGCTTCGGACCTAGATAAGGGTTATTTCTGTAATGAAGCATCATGCCTTAAGACAAATGAAAAACATTGAAACATTAAAACTACCCAATAGCATTATTCTGTATCAACATTAATGTATGCTAAATCAGTCCAAATTGTGGCATTGCCTGATTAACAGCATACTGCAAATGGCAGAGCCACTTTTCAAAGCTTTCTTGATAATAGATTGTACATAAGTGAAAACAAGTAGATTGCCGTGTTTTTCAAACTAACGGCATCTGCAAATCACTTTGAAATATTAAGTGAGGCTGCAACTAATGCGGCAACACTGTATAAGAAATAATTTGCTGTCTATATTCAGAATAGGGTTGTTTTATTGTTTGGTGGGGAACTGCAATGGGAGCTACCGTTAATAGACACTTGTGTGCCTACTGTAGGGATGCCATATGGGCATGTTCAAGAAGCATATGTCCACATTTATAAGTTGTATTTATAAAGCATATGTAAAATGTAAATAGGTGTCAAAAACCTATTCTGACTCAGACAAACAAATAGTTACTAATTTGTTATGCTTTTTTATCGCCTTTTTGTTGTTTCAGGTGAAAGGCCCTTCAAATGCAACCTCTGTGGCAAAGCTTTTAATCAGAAGGGGGCACTAGCAACCCATATGGTGAAGCACACAGGTGAAAAGCCCCATGCTTGTGCTTTTTGTCCAGCAGCATTTTCTCAGAAAGGAAATCTTCAGTCTCACATACAGAGAGTTCACTCAGAGGTAAACAGAACATACACTTTCCTTTCAGCTTTCAAACTATAGGCTGCTCATTATGTCTGCTGAAACCCATTAGGTAATGAGGTGATTGCAGCAGCACTGCAGTACTCTTTTTCTTTCCAGCACTCATGTACTTTATGTTGCTTAGTTTGGTAAATTAACAGGAAGAAAAAGCTGAATTTCTATTGTCTTTAACACAGGTTTAGTCAGGGGCTATGCAACTGTATTTAAATTTTATATTCAATTCATAATCTTTGTTATACATTTGTTTTTCCTTTATTTTATATTTTTTCAGATATAACCATCTTATTAAGTAAGACGAAGCTTCTTAAGAGTTTAATTAATAATTGTTATGGGTTGCTAAAATCTTGGTTATTATGTATTATATACAGCTAAGGCTTATAAGAAATGGACATTTGTGATTTCTGGGATCCTCTCTGCTGGAAGTGCAACATAAATTCCTATTTCTGCAAACATACACTTCCCCTTCATTTAAATCATGGGCTCTTCATTTTGTGGCAAAAAAGCCGCACACATTTGGCATTTAGTAGCCATTCACAAGGATGCATTTTTGGTATTGTGGGAAAAAATTTTGCATCCAAATTTTGCACTGCTTTGGTAAATGAGCCCAAGGGGTATATTTATGAAAGTGTGACGTTAGAGATCGCCCAGTCCCATAGAGTGAAATTCTGCCACTCTCCAATTATGCCTATGGGAATTTGAAAGGCATATTTATCAAAGGATGAACTTTCACTTTCACCCATTGATAAATACTCTTTTAAAAATCCCATAGAAATGAATGGAAAGTGGCAGAATTTCACTCTAGCGGACTGCGGTAATCTCTAACTAAATATACCCCCAAAAGTCTTAATTTTTTTTTTTTTTTACAAAACCCCATAATTTTTTTTCTACTGAATTTGCAAGCACAGAAGTTAAAGTAACTATTCTCATGTATATTTTGTTACCTTTAGAAATGGAAAAACTCCTTTGAGTTTTCCTGAAGTGAGGGCTCAAGGGTGGTCAAAGTGCTTTTTGACATTTACTTGTGATTTGACAAAGCCCCAGAAAATTACAGGCTCGAGTAGTTGGTTGTAGTGATGCCGTGACATCTTTAGAAAATGTCCTTGTCTAGCTATTGTTGTCTAATGCTTTTCATGTCAAAGTGATTAAAGGAACCAAATACTTTTTATGCATTTAATATTACTTCAGCTTTTTTCCTCTTTGGCCGAGGGCTTTCTGTGCATTTGTGTTAAAATTCAAATTGTTGTGCCTGAATGCAATATAGCGCAAGTGTTAGATGTCCAGGGAAATGTCGAAATGCAAGAAAAGAAAATTCATAAAAAATGCATGACATCTTATTTTTTATTTTCTTCTGTGACAAAGAAACAGAAAGGGAATTTCCATTTTGGAAAGCTTTGAAAGACTTTTTGTTGACATTTTAATTTCCCTTCTATTTAATTGCCTGCATCTCTGACCCTGTTGCCTGTGGGTTAAGTTATATTTTATAGTGCAGGTATGGGACCTGTTATCCAGAATGCTCGGCACCTGGGGTTTTCCGGATAAGGGATCTTTCAATAATTTAGATCTACATACATAAATCTACTAGAATATAATTTAGATATCAAATACATCTGTTTTGACTCCAATAAGGATACATTATATCATAATTGAGATCCAGTACAAGTTACTGTTTTATTATTACAGAGAAAAAGGAAATCATTTTTTAAAAAAAATTAGTTATTTGATTATTATGGAGTCTATGGGAGATGGCCTTCCCATAATTTGCTTCTGGAAAACAGAGCTTTCTGGAAAATGGGTCCCATACCTGTGTATATATATTTCTATCTCTTCACTTGGCCAACTAGAAAATCTGAACATCTTAGTTCCAATCACACCCTGATGTGTCCAAAACCTATCTCAACTTCTCTGGCCTTTTTGATTCCTCAAATTGTTATCCACTGCCTAAAAAAGCTGAATACACTGATATCCTCCTATATCATAGGAATGACTTGAATGACACTGATATTTTGTCTGTCTTCTTGTAATGACCGAAAGTTTAGCCTCCAACAGAGGCTTGAACTGAAAAAGTCCAATAACAATTTAGTATTTAGAACACATGTAGTATTGGAAGAATTTGCTCATCCTGCACATTACAAAAAGCTAATATTCTTTTGTTTTGATTGTGTTTGAAGGTTAAGAATGGCGCCACGTATCACTGCACTGACTGTAGCTGCATTTTTAAAAGCCTCGGCAGCCTCAATACGCATATAAGTAAGATGCATGTGGTAGGATCCCAAACAACATCAGCTCCAACTGGAGGAACATCCGCTGTAACTACGGTAACTCAAGGCTAAACTTGCTAGGGTAATTGAGCTTTAGCAACAAGAAGTGGTTAGAATTCTAAACCTGACAACTGCAGGCTGAGAGATGTGTGTGTAAGTATTTCATCAGGTATGGGGATATATTTTAAGACCATATACTGTAGCTAATTAATATGTCTGATCTGGCCTGGTCTTATTCCTTCTTTTTGGACTAAAATTGACCTTTGGCTGCCAAGCGTATAGGCTCTGGTAACCATTTCAATCTTGTTTTACAGGCAAACTCCACCCTTAAATTTTAAATATTAAAAGAATATTTTTTTTTATCAGTATACCCCTATTGCAAATTTCATTGGTTTTAGTGTTACTTACAAATGCAATTGCTATTGAAAGCAGTATTTGTACATTTCTTTTCTCTGTACTGCTGGTTCTGACTCTTGTAGCAAAAGCCAGCCCATTAACCATCTTGTTTAAAGAGACCAGCAGTTAATGGAGAAGGTGGATGCAGTGTATTAGAATGGTTACATAAGATAAAAGAGGTAGGTAGTAAGGGTTAAAACAGTGCATTAGAATTTTTGACATGGAAAAAGTAAAATATATGAGCATTTTAATTATATGACAAAGAAAGCCTAGAAAGTCAGAGATTACAATTTGTATGGTATACCTAGAACATCTCAATCACTATTCTATAAGAGTTTGCTTATGTTCCTTTTCTTTACAAATCTTGCTGGACATAGTAGTTTTTTCTAGTGGTGTGTTGATGCCAGCAGTGGTTATCTGCAGTATATCTGACTCTTTACATGAGATAACATTACTTGTACTAGATAGATGCATGCACATTATTGTTTCCTGCTTGACTAACTCTACTGCACATGTGCAGAGTTAGAACTGCTACAAGTAACCATTAGGACAGCAGGCAAGGTGTTGCTGCCACTCCTTTAAAAATACCAAAATCAGCAAGGTTTATAAAAGGACAGGGTCATCTTCCAGTGCTTACAGGTCCAAGAGGTGATTTACAAATTGGCCCATAAACAGTATAGGCAGAGCACATTTTCAATACAAGCCGTATTTATTTGGCTCATAGAAAAAACAAGATTACATTGGCCCTTCAAGACATGGGAAAGCTTTCAAAAACAGCACAGAACAGTAAAGCACCTGCAGAGCAGCTGGACTGTAAAACTCATAAATACCTTCTGTAGAAGTTACAACAGAAACATGCTTGTCAAATCCAGTTGTTTATTTGGCAGTTAATATGCCAGTATTTGCTGATGTTTCTTATTAATTCCTTATATCTCTTTATAAATCTCTAGGACACATCACAATCCCAGCCTCTGTCGGACTCTAGCCTCCTACAGCAGACATCAGATGATAAGTGGAAAAACGTAAGAAAATATCCGTAATAACTTTATTTATACTTTAATAAAGGCAGCTAAAGTTGCAGAACAGTAGAAGTGGGTGGGCTAAATGATAGATTGGGCACTCCCAATTCACATGTGTGGCAATGGTAATGCTGTTTAATATTGCTTAGTCAGTCAGTTGCAATAAATTACATATTATAACATTTTATAAATACAATTCTTGGAATACATATATATGTATATTTATCCATATATATATATATATATATATATATATATATATATATATATATATATATATATATATATATATATATATATATTGGATCATTTAAGAGCACTCACGGGTGTTGTGAAGAATACTTTTTATTGGAGTGTTACAATCTACCCCACATCAACGCGTTTCGGTTCTCTCTGAACCGTTGTCAGGATGCACCCAGAAGTCATCACGTGATCCATAAATACAAACATAGACCAATCAGTGAACAGTGTTAATTAGGTATTCACGACAGTGTTCTGCATTAGAGTGTTAGCATAAATTACCATATTCATTTGCAAAGATTCCAAATACATGTTAAAAGATACTTATAAAAAGTGTAGAAAAGTGAAAAAACGCTGACCTTGTTAAAAACATTAAGAATAGTGAATCATCTAATCTCTTTAAAACATAAGAAGTATACAGATGACAGATCACAAAACAAGGTTATCAAGGATATCCGTGTATTACAGCTCAAAAAACTAATCAAAGAAATTTTTAATAGATAAATGATAATATATAGCAGCATTTGAAGGTGCATAATTACTGAGTTAATAACAACACTTCCCGAGCCATGTAGAGTCTCATTGGAATAGGGATCTAATCACATCCAAATATGTCAATGGTACCGTATGCACCACATATCGAAACACATGGACTGCTTATTTCTTGTTATTATATCTACAGATCAGAATAATTCTGTCCCAATGCACCACTCAAATATAATCAAGTGTGAAATCCTTCCCGGGCATATGGCTGTCAAGAAAAATATATTAAACCATTATTGTAACACCTATATTGTGTATACTGTTTACATGGCTCCTTGATACCCAGTTCAATATAACAGTATTTGGAACTCCAATACTAAATTCAAAGCTAAAGTAATGTTTTGTGGACACTTGTTAAAACTGTGGGGCAGAGTTAAAGACAGATGTACAAAACTGTAGTTGCCAGTTACAGTTAAGTCCCCACTCCGAGCTCATAAATTTAGTACAGAGCTTGGAAACTGGCAGTTTATCACTTATTCAATCATAGTTTAAAGACTTTCCAGGACAGCAAATACATGCTCACACCAAAATCTCACTCTAACTAAACACTCTAATCTTCAAGCGAAGATTTCATTTTATCTAGGGAGGAAATGCAAATTCTCAATGCTTCCCCCCTGCAACTGGCCTTTAGCAGTTCCACTTGGGGGCTAGCAACAGATACTTAAAAAAGTATCTTATAAACAGTTTTCTTATAATGGCTAAATTATACTGCCATTAGTATCCAGACACCCCTTCATAAATCACATGTACTCAGTTGGAATTCTGAATGCCAAGTTCCTAACTGTCAGTGGAAGCAAGGTCAGCATAATAACTATTCATTGTAAAAGGATTGGGAGCCTCACATAATCCCATGCAAAATGCAAGGATGGTGGCATTAGGCATTGGACTCTTGAGCAGTGGTAATTCTCTGGAGAAATTAATTATGCTTTATCTATCTCTGTCTCATGAAAGAGTCTGGATTTACCTGATGTAAGGAGCATGTGACTTGATGGAGGAGGAATAATGAGGCTGATTACATAGTTTCTGCTACGGTTCCTAGTTCCACTGAAAGCAAACTTTAAAACTTCAGCTAACACTGACATCCCTGAAAATGTTATGTTTTCTGCTTTGTAACAACATTTTGGGAAAGGTCCTTTCCTGACTCTGCATGATGCCCCCATGTACCAAGCAAGGTCCAAGTAGAATTGATTTACTGAGATGAGAGTGGAGGAAATTGACATAGCTGTGTTAACTGCCATTTCAGTAAGCTTTTAATTACAGTATTTTAACTATCTATTTTTTCAATCAGGTAACAATTTTTCAAGCAGTGCCAGCTCAGACAGACTCCACAGACTGTTCTGCTCCAGGACAACAAGGACCTCAGCAACCAGCTGTTACTGATGTTATCCAGCAGCTCTTAGAGCTGTCAGAACCTGTGCCTGTAGAAAATACCCAAAATTCACAATCTGAGCAGCAACTTAATATCTCGGTGGGAATCAACAGAGATATTTTACAGGTAGGTTTGATTGTACATGCTTTTAATAATTTCAGGTAGCTTTAACTGTGTGTGTGTTTTTAATACAATATATATTTCACTTCACTTGATAGTTTAATTTTAACTTGTCTTGGATCTCAAGATAATGTCCAATCTTTGCTCTATAAAAACCTTACAGAAATACTAGTGGGACAGTTATCTTTTCTCTATTCTTTCTGTGCTTCTGGACACGAGCTAGAGTTGCCACCTTTTCCGAAGGCTAAACCCGAACAAAGGGGGCAGGGCTGATGACATTGGGGGTGACGCAGTGACTCTAAACAGTCAGTGACAATAAAACTGTATATTTGTATTTTGTATTTGTGTGGGTGGGAGAATTGAACAAGGTGACAGAGGCATTGCATTACACTGAAATTAAGGGGTGGGAACTGGTCCCAACAAAAATTTTTTATAATTATTTTTGGAAGTTGTGATAGTGTTTATGCAACTTTTGCACATAACCCAACTGTATGAGATCATGCGGGGAGTATATTTATCCTTTTAACAAATGCTGATTGTTAGTATACTCTCTTTTCTTTCTCTTTTGATATTATGCTAGCAAGCCTTAGAAAACAGTGGACTCTCATCAATCCCAGTTGCACCACTTCCTAGTGACACCAGCCAGGCCAAGGCAACTGTTCAAGAAATTGAATGTCTTTCAACTCAGCAAATGGACTGTAATGACCAAGAGCATGAAGTAGAGCATGAAGAGCAAGATAAAGCTGACAAGACAGAAAAAAGGATAATAAAGAAGAAATCTGCCTTTTCAGCAGGTATTTACATTCTTTGCTGATGGTGGCCTTTTTTAACAAATGACTTTTCCAGTGTGCTTTAATAGAAGAACCAATATGATTTGTTACTTACATTTGGTAAATAGCTAAGTGCTGACAGGTAAGACATCTGAGATTAACATTTCTTCTGTCTCGCTCACTATTGTCACTTCTGTAAATATCATTGGATACATATGTTGGTCTGATTTTTAATTCTACATTTGTAAAGATTTTGCCATGTTGCATCTATAATGTAAGACGTGGGGCACATTTACATCTGCAAGCGCAGTGGGCACCTTGTGCTTTTCCACTTTCATTAAAGGTACGTGTCAAAATGTGCTTCTTGCACTTCTGTATAGTTGCACAGAGCTGCTCAATCCTTCCTGCATGCTCTGAATTGGGAGCTACTGTACCTTTTAAAGCAGGGAAGTGGCTCCCAGGTTCCTTTTGGCCCTGCATTGGCTGGTGCAGTAAAATTGTGCCTAAAGAATCAGGCACAGATGTCACTCGCACAATTACACCATTTTGGTGAATCTGGCTCAAGTGCAGTAGGCGCAGCTCAATTTCATAAAGAGAATCGCATATTTGTGTCCACAGTAAACACTACATTTGGGGAAAAAACATGGTGTTTGCACTTGAATTTGCACTTTGCTCACTGCTTCTAATATGTTTGTTTTGTTTTTTTTGTAACTTAAATTTTATTTGGTTTTAGCATTTATGTTTCCAAGCATAATAAAATCACACAATACAGATATAACACTAATATGTTTGTTTTAACTACTTGTATACTACTGTAGATTGTAAGCTTTTAAAAGACTTTTCTCTTAGAATCTTACTCAAAAAAAATAGTGGCCTGTGAGTTCAGTAGCTTAATCAATTTAACATACAGTGTTTTACGTTATGAAGGCAACATAGGAAATACAGACCAGCATATGCATATATGTATACATATGTTTTATATAGTAACAAATTTTATATTACTCAAACCATAACTGGTAAGTAATGTTTAGATCCTCTCACTTCAACAACTTAATATTTGAGTATATATTTTGTAGAATCAGCTGTGTAACTAATATGTTTCTGGTGCATTATGCCCTGGCATTTAATATGTTTTGTTTTATTTAATATTTTAGTCATCTATTTTATACAGTTTTAGTAAGACTAGCAAACTGGTGAAGTATTCCTGTAAAGTAGTTTGAATTAAAAGTTTCAATCATTCCCAGGCTCTGTCCGTGAGGAAAGTGGCATCCGCTGGCACATTTGTACATATTGTAACAAGGAGTTTAAGAAACCCAGTGATCTTGTTCGTCACATTCGTATTCATACTCATGAGAAGCCTTTCAAGTGTCTGCAATGCTTCAGAGCCTTCGCTGTAAAAAGCACACTTACCGCTCACATAAAGACACATTCTGGCATAAAAGCATTTAAGTGCGACTTCTGCATGAAGTGTTTTTCCACCTCTGGAAGCTTGAAAGTTCACATCCGATTGCACACGGGTAAGTTACTTAATTTGTTATGGTAACAATTTTTTTCTTTTCAATGGTACCAGAGTGTACAAAGCATTGAAGTGTTGTTAGTTACTCAGGTACTTAAAGCAATATTATCTCCTAGCTAGCTTATTTGCTTTACTTGCTGCTGAAGCATAAGATCATAATAGATAGTGTTGGATTATTACTGGGCTCTGCCCCTACACATACTTTTCAAGTTAACAAGTATACAAATCCAAAGGAGTATGGGGAAACAGTACAGAAAAATGTACAGTTGCAGATCTTTTGAGATACATGATGCTCAGAATGAAGCAGAACAGCAAGTTTTATGTATTTATTTTAGAGAAGTGCAAGAGTATTTTCATCCCTTTAACTGAAAGTTCTTTTTACAGAAACCGAGATTATGACTGGTGTGCATGTAATGAATCTGTAAAACAAAGCTATATGAACTGATCTTGAACATTCACTAGCCCAAAGAGCAGACTTGTCTGAATTTCTTTAAATTTCAGCAGGATACAATTTAAGTGGGAACATTTAGCCAAACCAAAGTAGACATAGTTTTATATTTGTATTACTATTTTGTCTTAAATTGTCCTTAAGAAAATGTGTCAGCGTTCTGCGTCTGGTAAAGATATCATGCAACATCAAGCCCACAGTATAGCGACTAACTTTACCATGCTCTTGTTTGTGAATATGCAGTTGAATATTATGTTGCTTTTAAGGTGATATATATTCTCCATACATGGGAACCCATACCTAGACCAGGTTTTGCATGATGCAGCAACTGAGACACAAGCAAATGAAGGACGTGTGACTATATGTTCATCTCTTTTCTATTGCTGCCTCTTGTCTCACAGGTGGAAGTTGAACACATTTCCAAGCAATTTATAGAATTTCACAGCAAAAGCATACATAATCCCACTTTTTGTTGCAGATATAGCATAGTTGAACATTACTAAAACAAGCAGATTAAGACATTACGCAATTTTTTTTTCTCTGCTCTTCAGCTTCATAAAATAACAGAAAAACTCCAAAATGAACATATTTTTATTATAGAATATATTGAAAATGAACATATTTTTATTACATGAATCTTATATTTCAAGTCTATATTATAAAATTGTATTCTCCTTCTGTAACATAGATTCTTTACGATCAAAGCAATTCACCTGTAATATGCAGTGTGCTTTTCAACAATCGTCATTTTTTTCTCAACATATTTTAAGTTCAGCAGTAGATTAAAGCCAAGGCTAAATGAGATGCTTTTATGCAAGTTAAAACATTAGTTCATCATGCCTTTTTGGCAGTCACTTGCCAGTGGCCATACCAGCTTGTGTACCCTTTCTGTCGAACCCAATTATTTCCCAACATTACCACCCAGTCTACAGCCAGCACTGCATCTAACATACGATGAGTGATGAAAGCCTCATTGTACTTTGTAGTGCAGTTAGTTGCTGTAAGCTACCTGAGGATGACAGCAGTTATGTCACTGGATTTATGTACCAGTACCTCTTTGCTTGCTAAATGGTAAGTTTAGTTCTGAAACTGCTGCTATCACCAGTTATTCAATAACCAAGGTAAGTACTCAAATTCAGCAGTACTGCATGTTACACAAGGTGCATACTGTGAAAATAGTGATGCCATGCACTATATAAGTCCTGTGAGTGCAATTGTTTTTTTTCTTTTATATACTGGTATTGATAACAGTGAAACAAAAGTGCTTTTTATGCAGTGAACCAATGGGTCTGGGAAGATCATCACGTATAATATACATTACTCAACACCAATGCTCTCTATTGAATAAAATGGGTTGTTTTATTATTGCATTTTATGTATCATATCTCTAGGTGTCCGACCATTTGCTTGTCCACATTGTGACAAAAAGTTTCGTACTTCAGGACATAGGAAGACACATATTGCCTCCCACTTTAAACAGTGTGAACTTAGAAAGTTACGACAACAGCGAAAGCCTGGCAAAGTTCGTGTTGGAAAGAGCAATGTTCCAGTCTCAGAGATTCCATTGCAAGAACCAATTCTTATCACAGACCTTGGTGAGAAGTGATTATGCTTTATAAAATAAAGATAAAACCCAATGTCATCTGTGTGTAACGGTAACATCCTTTAGGCTTCTAGGCCAGAATTTGCCAGTCCCTGTAGATGAACCACAACATCATTGTTAAAATTGCTTTTTTTCTTTTTTATTGTGACATGGCAGATGTGTTCTGTAGGTGCTGCAAGTAGCATATGGATTTCCTGTCATTTACTGGATTTTCTTTTGAAACAAGAAAGACTAGAAAATATATGTCAAAACATTTTGAGCTAAAAACTGTAGTGATGCAACATGTGAACATTCTCAATACAGACAAGACTCTGAAAATTAAACACCATTAAAAGCTTTGCTTAAAGAGAAATAGGCTTGTATTGATTGCTTATGAGTAGGTATTTTCCATATAGGCAAGAGTTCCAAGGTGTAGTCTTGAATTAATTATTTTAAATGCTACACAGAAGCATTATGTTTTAAGTACAGGTGTAGGATCTGTTATCTGGAAACCTGCTATCCAGAAAGCTCCGAATTACATTAAGGCCATCTCCCCTAGACTCCATTATAATGAAATAATTCAAATGATTGCCTTTTCATCTAATAATAAAACAGTACCTTGTACTTTTTCACAGCTAAGATATAATTAATCCTCATTGGAAGAAAACAATCCCATTGCGTTTATTAATGTTTAAATGATTTTATAGTAAATTTAATGTATAGATATCCAAATTACAGAAGGATCCCTTATCCAGCAAACCCCATGTCCCAAGCATTCTGGATAACAGGTCCCATACCTGTAATTGGCTTAACTATACGACCAATAAATTCTGTAATGTAACAGGAAAGCTAGATAAAGCCACAAGTTTAGTAGTTACATGTCTTATGTACATATTATAATCTTGTTTTTATTGCAATTTCAACAAGTAATTTGCATAATATGTAATTGCACAGATCTTTATTTAAGCAATTTAATTTTGCATTGTAAATGCATCACTGAATATATTGCTTTTAACATATTGTTTCATTATATTTGTTTTTTTAATACAGGTCTTATTCAGCCGATTCCTCGGAATAGCCAATTCTTCCAGAGCTATTTCATTAACAGCTATACCCATGAAGTTGACAGACCATATAAGTGCTATTACTGCCACCGAGCTTATAAGAAGTCCTGTCACCTTAAACAACACATAAGGTAATAAAAGCAACCCAGCCGTTAAATACTGAACATAAAGTTAATAAAAATGTCTTTATTCTGATTTTTTTACTCAACACATAAATTCCCCATTGTGCTCAATTTTGTAGAGATACTTAGTATAACCGTTACATATTGCATTGATCTGCCACTTCTAGAGTGTTGGAGTCAATTTGACCAAGATAAATGTTTTGGTAAAGTTCACCTCTACAGGAAGTGCAGTTCATTTCCAACTGTGTTGTTTGGAATTTCGGCATAACAAATGTTAAAAGCAGCAGCTTTGAGTATTAAAGGCTTTTTTTCCCCCAAGAGCATTGAATCTTCCAGAAAACTGAAGCAGTCTTTTGCTTCAGATTTGCTTGGATTATATAAATTTAGCAAAAGGTATTTATTTTTCTTATTATTATAAAGTACAGTGGAACCTCATAACATCCCCTGATTTAAAGTTGTCATTCATTTTACATTGTTGTTTTATGGTCCCACCTTTATATTATGCATAATGCATGTCCCTGATTTTCATTTTCCTGGATTTTACCCCATTTTTTCTGGTTCCCTGAAAAACATAAAATGGGGGTTCTACTGTACCATCAAAATGCCTTTTTTAAAATGTGAATGAATATCTTCTTGTATAGAACTAGGCCAAAGAGATTTGGCTTCCAGGGGCCAGGCGAAGAGTGGCAGATACAGACCAGTTTACTCAAAAAGGGAGGAGAAAAAAACTGTTATTGTTAGTTCCCTTAATTTGGATAATAAATAAAAAATGGTGGCACACTTGGGAGCTTCCTTTGCTGCTTACATTTAGTTCCAGCCCTGCATCCAACTGGAGCAGGTTGGAATTTCAGATCTGGCAGCTGCATAAGTTTGCGTGCCATCTTTTAATTCTGTTAAGTATTTTGTGACCCTGTTAGTGTATTGGCATGCAACACTTCTATGGACAGGGTGCCACTCTATTCATGCCTTAGCATCATCAAGAGAGATTCACCAAAAACAAATTGTGGAAAGTGCTTTGTGCATTGGGACCATATGCATTGAAATAAACTAAAAGCTGAAGAGATACATTTTTTGTTTGAGGACCTTACAAGGAAGAATGCATAGAAATTGATATTGATGCAGTATCTTTCCTTCTCTATTTAGATCCCATACCGGTGAAAAGCCATTTAAGTGTACACAATGTGGAAGAGGTTTTGCATCGTCTGGTGTTCTTAAAGCTCATATCCGAACACACACTGGATTAAGAGATTACAAGTGTCTTGTATGTAATGGAGCCTTCACCACAGGTGGAAGTCTTCGTCGCCACATGTGTATTCATAATGATTTACGACCTTATATGTGTCCATATTGTCAGAAAACCTTTAAAACTTCTCTAAACTGCAAAAAACATATGAAAACCCACAGGTAATTATTTGTCATGCAATTAGTATAGTAAGATAATAATTTCTACCATACCAACACATCTGTGCTGTAAAAATATGAAAGTACTGAGAATAAAGCAAGGCTGCCTTTGTTTTGATAACAGTACACCCTAATTATCTCAGTTACAAACGTATACCTCCCAATGTTACTGATTTAAAAACATTTTTAGATCAGTCTACTACCTCCTCTGCAGTGTGCACAACACTTTAATAGTTTAACCATGCTCATCTGCATCCGCCATACTCCACTATTCAGTGAAGCTATGCAAAAGAAAAAACGGCTTGCTCATTGGTCTATACCTAATGCACTTTAGATGACCCCACTTAATGAATTAACTCAAAATTCCAGTATACATTCCAGTCACAAGAGATTCCAAGGGTCTAATTTATTATTGCTGATTTTGCACCCCATAGGGGCAGATTTATCAAAATGTGAGATTAGAGTCCACCCACTTTCTATCCATTCCTACATTTTTGCCTAACTAACTATATTAGGAACATTTTTTATTTTGCACAGCCTATCTATTTACACAGTTTTTATTTTCACACTGAACTGTCCCTTTAACAAAATCACTTGTATCTGGGGCATACCTGCACTCTGCATCTCAGTAGATTAAAATCCAGTGGGAGGTACAGAGCATAGCAGGGGCTTTATAGGGCTCCTTTGTACCCTGCACCACAGATGCTCCCTAACTTGCATGTCTAAATGACACACAGTTAGGGGACAGAAGTGGGGATATCTGCAAACCTTCTCTAGCCTGCCCCCTTGTGAATACAGCGATGCTGAACCCAGAGATCTTGTGGGTTGTAATAGTGGGCCAGTGTCCAAAGGGTGAAAACATGGCACTTTGCACCCTACCACACTATTCATTAATCCCAGTTGTAGGCAAAAGTTTTAGGTTGCATTTTGTTTTATTTTGTTTTGACAGTAGTATAGCAGTAGTATAACACTGAAGACAACAATATTCAAAGCGGGGAAAGGTATATATAGTATTAGCAGATTGCTGGTTTTAGGGTCTGGCCACACGGGCAGATTCGGGGAGATTAGTCACCAGGTGACAAATCTCCTCTTCTTCGTGGTGACTAATCTCCCTGAACTGCCTTCCCCTGCCTTCCGCCGGCTAAAATGAAAATCGCCTGGGGGCAGGCACTTGGAGCGCATCGTTTTCCGAAGTCGCCCCGAAGTTTCCTTGTGAGGCAATTACAGGCGACTTCGGAAAATGAAGCGCTCCGAATGCCTGCCCCCAGGCGATTTTCATTTTAGCCGGCGGAAGGCAGAGGAAGGCAGATCGGGGAGATTAGTCGCCGCAAAGAAGAGATTTGTCACCTGGCGACTAATCCCCCCAAATCTGCTTTGTGGCCAGACCCTTAAGATGCTGTCAAACGACAAGTGCTGTCAGGCGGTTTATTGCTTCAGAAATTGGAAATCAGCTTTGCTGTGCTGTACTTGACTATAAACACTGGTATGTGTTTGGCACTTAAGCTAATAGCAAACTAATGCTGATAGAAACATGTTGGTGTTCTGTAAGATTTGTGCCACAAATATACAGTATATGCATTTTAATAGTGTTATTTTTTATAATGGAGTGTAACAGCCAGTTTATTTGAAGCTATGATTATGTTTATGTAAAAATTGCTGTAATACCAAGAATTACCGAACCTCAGAAATCAGCCCTGATACAGGTTTCAGTAATAGCTATATGGAAGAAATGTCTGATGTTTTTTCATACCATTTCAAAGTCATGTCACTTTGGCTATGTGAATGTAAGTAATTTGTCAACTTCATTCAAATGATAAGGCTAAGTCAGAACCAGTTTGAAGATTGTTATTTAGGAAAATGAAAGAAAGTCTCTCAAATAATGACTTTGGAACTGTGAAGACAGTAGTGGAATTTCTGAACATATTATATGGTCAGGATTCTAATCTAGAAATGCAACGTATACATTTTGCTGAAAGTCAAGGTCCAAAGGGTTAGTTCTAATTTTTAGTTGTGCTATTTGTGCATAAACTGCTGTATGATTACTCTTAGCCCAAACATACATCTCCTTGGCATCACCCCTATTTAAATGAAATATTAAGCGTAAAAATTCTACCAAATAGAGATCAGTAAATCACTGCTGTAAAATACCTCTAGTCTGTGTCCAACCTATCCATTTTATGACATGTTCTATGTAGTCCATTTCCACCACTTAAAGGGGTGATACAAACCTAAAATGATTTGGTATAAGGCCAGTAAGTAATATTTATGCTAATGATGTTTGACCTTGAGCTTTTTATGTGTTCCTCATGGGTCATTGCTGTAGAAGATTAAAGTTATATTTTGCTCCATTTTTTTCTGATGCATTAAGAACTCCTAATTATATGTAAATGTATTGTATTGAGAGCAAAAGCAACTTGTATAACAATCCTGTTTGACCCACTAGCTATGCTTTTTGGTCTAATTTGCCATATATGCAGCTAATTAATCTTATTCTCAGCATTGTACTAGAGTGGAAAGTGGAATCTGAGGGTGTTTGTACATGATTTGCTCTAGAATCTGAGGGTGTTTTGATATGCTTATGTTTCACATGCAACAGTTAAATCTGAAAGTTTGTTCGCAAAATGTGTCCCAGTAGCATCTTTCCATTGTTAAAGGGGTGGTTCACCTTTAAGTTAACTTTTAGTATGTTATACATTGGCTAAATCTAAGCAACTTTTCAACTGGTCTTCATTTTTTTAAAAATAGTTTTTTAATTATTTGCCTTCTTCATTATTTCCAGCTTTCAATTCCTTGACCCATCTTAAAAAACAAATGCTCTTTAAGGATGCAAAAGTCTCAAAGCTTCTGGCCTCTTCTCACCTTACCACCTGCCCGCTTGATCCAATTCCCTCGAAACTTCTCCGCAATACCAATCCTTGTCTAATCAAAGCCTTAACTCACCTATTTAATCTTTCGCTCTCAACTGGACTGTTTCCTTCTCAACTAAAACATGCTCTTGTCACCCCCATTCTGAAAAAACCCTCTCTTTATCCCTCCAATCTTGACAACCTCCGACCTATCTCTCTGCTACCTTTCATCTCTAAACTACTTGAGCGCCTAGTCTACAACCGACTTACCTCATTCCTCTCTGACAATAACCTGCTGGACCCCCTACAATCTGGTTTTAAGCCACAACACTCCACGGAAACTGCCCTGACTCGACTAACTAATGACCTTTTAACCGCTAAAGCCAACAATCATTTCTCACTACTAATACTGCTTGACCTCTCAGCCGCATTTGACACTGTAGATCACCCTCTCCTACTCCAGTCCCTCCAGTCGCTTGGCCTTCGTGACACAGCCCTGTCCTGGTTCTCTTCTTACATCACCAATCGTTCCTTCAGTGTCTCCTACAAGTATCATCTTCTCCCCTACCTCTTTCTGTTGGAGTTCGTCAAGGCTCTGTCCTGGGACCATTACTATTCTCCCTCTATACTTCCTCCCTTGGCAAATTAATAAATTCGTATGGTTTCCACTACCACCTCTATGCTGACGATACTCAAATCTATCTCTCATCTCCTGATCTCAACCCAGAACTCCTAACTCGCGTCTCCTCCTGCCTGTCCGCTATCTCTACCTGGATGTCGCAACGCTACCTTAAATTAAACCTCTCTAAAACTGAAAATGGTTCTCTTTCCTCCTTCTCTTTCCTCCAAGAAACACCAGTAGCATCCCCGAAGTATCCATCATAGTTAACAATTCCACTATCACCCCCTCTCCCCAGGCCCGGTGCCTTGGGGTTATCCTAGATTCTGCCCTGTCATTCACTCCTCATATCCAGTCACTTATTAAATCATGTCACTTCCACCTAAGGAACATATCCAAAATACGATCATTTATCACCCAAGACGCTGCCAAAATTCTTATTCACTCTCTCATCATATCGCGTCTACACTACTGTAACTCTCTTTTAATTGGCCTCCCCCTCCAGAGACTGTCACCTCTCCAGTCCATAATGAACACTGCTGCGAGGCTCATACACCTCAGCAACCGCTCATCCTCTGCCTCGCCATTCTGTCAATCCCTGCACTGGCTTCCGTTGCCTTTCAGAATCAAATTCAAATTAATGACACTGACTTTCAAAGCACTTCACAACTCTGCTCCACCCTACATCTCTGAACTCATCTCTATATACTCACCCACTCGCTTACTTCGCTCCTCTACTGACCTGCTACTCAACTCTTCTCTCATTACCTCCTCACATGCTCGCATTCAAGACTTTGGAAGGGCTGCACCCCTCCTCTGGAACGCTCTCCCACGATCTGTCCGACTTTCTCCCAACCTTTCTGCTTTCAAAAAATCTCTGAAAACGCACTTCTTTCGAGAAGCCTACCCTCACTCTGCTTAACTACCAAACGCAACACCACATACAACACCACATTTCTCACCCACTTACTTCGATCTTGCCCACTCCCACACCTTGTGTATTACTCCCTTCCCTTTAGACTGTATGCCTATGCATAGGGCCTTCCTCACCTCTTTGTACCTGTATTGATTGTGATGTTTGTTACTCCATATATTCTATGTATGTAATTCATGTGATGTAGTTGTATAATCACAGTTACTTTACAGTGCTACGCAATATGTTGGCGCTATATAAATACATGTTAATAATAATAATAATAAATTGTTAATATTGTTATTGCTACTTTTTCCTTACTCATCTTGCTATTCAGGGCCTCTCCTATTCATATACCACCAGTCTCTCGTGCAAATCAATGCATGGTTGCTATGGTCATTTGCACCCTAGCAACCAGATTGCCAAAATAGCAGACTGGACAAGTGTTGATTAAAAAGCTGAATAACACAAAAACCACATATAATAAAAAACAATTGCAATTTGGATCAGAATATCACTTTCTACATAATACATAAATGTATCTGTAATGCATTAATAGACCAAAGTAATTGGTTCTGTGTTGGTAAATGGTAATCATGGCATTAAAGCAAGTACAACATGTTACATATTTATCATATTTCCAGAATAAAGCTGTATTTGCACACACTTTCTTCTTACAGATATGAAGTTGCCAGTCAGCTCCATCAGCACCAGCCAGCAGCTTCAGAAGAAACACCAGCAGATCAGATACATGTTTCTAATCAGATACAAGTGGAAATGGCAGGAGATGGACTGCATCAATCAAGCAGTGTTGCCAGACAACCAGAAGCTATTTTACAGCTGAGCCCGCAGCCAGTTTTGGACACTGTCTCATCTGCTTTGGGGCAGACTTTGACTGAGCAGACCTTAGAGACTGATGAAGGTTAGCAGATATCCTGTGCATACAGGCATTGTACATAAGCATGTTACTAAATGCTACATTCACATATGAGCCCTATGCATTTGTGACATCTTCCATTGTGTTCATGAAAATCTATCGCAAGTGGTTTATTTTCTGTTGCTGACAAATTGGTTATGTATAGCAAATGCAGGTGCCTCTAGGTGGCATGCTTTGTTATTTGTCCAACATTAAGGGGGTTATTTACTAAACTCGTTTTTTTCTGGTCAAGGTTTTTTTGGGCAAAAACTTTTTTATAGGAAAAAACTTTTTTGTTTTCGAGATTTATTATACCCCGAAGCTGCAAAAAGTCAAAATCCGCGTTCTCACGACTGTCAAGTATAAGTCAATGGGAGAGGTCCCTTTTACAAATTGAAAATACAGGTATGGGACCTGTTATCCAGAATGCTCGGGACCGGGGGTTTTCCAGGTAACGGATCTTTCCGTAATTTGGGTCTTCATGCCTTAAATCTACTAGAAATTAATTTAAACATTAAATAAACCCAAAAGGCTGGCTTTGCTTCCAATAAGGATTAATTATATCTTAATTGGAATCAAGTACAAGCTACTGTTTTATTATTACAGAGAAAAAGGAAATCATTTTTAAAAATTTGGATTATTTAGTTGAAATGGAGTCTATGGGAGACAGCCATTGCGTAATTCGGAGCTTTCTGGATATCAGGTTTCCGGATAATGGATCCTATACCTGTACTGTGATCTGCGCTGGGTTTTGTCTGATAATCTGAAAAATTCAGGGTTTTCAGGACAATAGCTCGAAAAAATCGAGTGATTTGGGGGTCAAATCTGAAAAATTCGTACAATCTGGATTTTTGCTCAATTGTATAGAGTTTTTTCCCAACCCAGCTTTTCCGAGTTATTTTACTGATAAATAAGATTAAATCGTGGATGGGGATTTGGTCGAGCTTGGTTTAATAAAACTATGAGATAAATTTGGGTTTTAGTAAATAACCCCCTAAGACTCTCTGAGTCTAAGTTGTTGCAACAGTAGGAAGTGTTCTCCCTGCATTTGTCACACACCTACAGAAATGGTGCAGAATGTGGCATACTACACAATGAACAGAAATGACCATGTGTATGCAACCATCCACAACCAGCAGACTGAGATCTTATCGGAAACAACAGACTATGTAATGTCAAATTATAACTTAAATTAAGGCAAAACTGCCACCACAGACTCAAAATGAAGATAATTTCACCATCAAAGATTGCAATTGTATTAATCTCACAAATAATAAAATTAAATCTATACATTTGAGTTGGCATTTAGTGCAGTAACTCTATGGGGCAGATTCACTAAGCTCGAGTGAAGGATTCGAATGAAAAATACTTCGAATTTCGAAGTATTTTTTTGGTACTTCGACCATCGAATTGGTTAAATTCGTTCGAATTCGAACGAAATCGAACGAATCGAACGAAAAATCGTTCGACTATTCGACCATTCGATAGTCGAATACTTGCCCTTTAAAAAAAACTTCGACCCCCTACTTCGGCAGGTAAAACCTACCGAAGTCAATGTTAGCCTATGGGGAAGGTCCCCATAGGCTTGCTAACCTTTTTTTGATCGAAGGATTTTCGTTCGATCGTTGGATTCAAATCCTTCGAATCGTTCGATTCGAAGGATTTAATCGTTCGTTCGAAAAATCCTTCGATCGATCGATCGAAGGATTAGCGCTAAATCCTTCGACTTCGATATTCGAAGTCGAAGGATTTCAATCCGAGGGTCGAATTTCGAAGTATTTTTAACTTCGAAATTCGACCCTTAGTGAATCGGCCCCTATGTGTCTGGACTGTGTAACTGTGTGCCTGTTTTCAGTTCCCTGGGAAACTGTGTGAAGCCGTATCACAATAAATCTTAAATTTGTTTTTGCAGACAGATTTGTTACTTCCCAGCATGCCTTACAGGAAAACATCAACCAGTACGAGCCTACAGAATTGCCGCCACAATCATATGATCAGCAAGGACTTTCACAAGGTAGGCCTGAAACCACTTTTGCCCCAGGTGATCAGAAGAGATAAATACAATAAATAGTAGCTACTGTTCTTTTCCTTGAGCTACAGTGATGCATTATGTTTGCAATTTTAACCATGGGTTGCCACAGCAACCCACTCTAAGTCTGGGGGACTGATTTTCCAATATTTGTTTTAGAGAATATCCTGTAATCATTGAAAAAAAACAGAACTTGGACAAAATATGAGCGACTTTTCATGTTTTTTTCAAGTTTTTCAGCTTATGGCTTAAGAAATAACTCAAAACAAATAGTCAAGGATGTTGCACACTGGTCAGAATCACATTGTTCCTTTCATTTTAAAATGAAGCCAAAAAACTGTAATGTTTTTGTTAACTGGGAAAATAAAGTTGTACAACTTAACCAGATTTTACTTGCCGAGTTTCTTCTGGCAACTTTTTACAGGCTTTTTCTTTAATAAATTCCAACTATTCATGGTTTTAGAAGGTACTTGTGCCTTTTTTCTGTGTTTTTTTTTTGCCACATTTTGTAGAAGACAAATATAAGTATAAACAGTAGTAAAACAGCAATTTTGCCTCACTGCACAGTAGTTTTTGACACAATTTTGCTCAAATTAAATCTTTTACACTTTAATCCAGGTTGCTATCGGCAGTCTACAGGAACATCAGAAAATAAGTTAACCTTTTTTTGTCTAGTAGCTTTAGGGATCAGTTTGTTTACTAAATACAAGATGCAGTGTGTCTCATTGTCTCACTGGCTATATAATTCTTCAGGTGCCTCCAGAGACTTACCTAATATTGTGCACCCCTAAACAGTAAACCTGAAAATCTAAAATGTAAACACAGATATGACTAAGAATTTATTTTTGATTTGAATGCATGTAATTTGTCCCTTAAATTCTCTTTTTTTGGGGAGGGAATAATAGTTGAACATAAAAAAGAAATCTAGGAAAACAAAGACAAATAATAATTACAAATGCTTCCTTATTACATTGATTTGTTTGTCCGTGTAGTAATGTAATTAAGCCCAAGACAAAATTTGTCCCTTGTTCTAACGTGATCATTTTTTATTAACTGAAAGATGTGTGATTTACACGCAAATTATGTATTCTAAATCAAGTTATCAAGACATTTAAACCATCTTGTAGATAAAATCTATTTGAACGTAACATCCTGCATGTCTTTTCCTAGGCTTTACTGTGACCGATGGCTTTAGCCAGCAAGCCCAGTTTTCAGCTGTGCAGCAGCTACAGGATTCTAGCACCTTGGAGTCTCAGGCTCTTTCCACCAGTTTCCAACAGCCCACTCTTCTTGAAGTGCCTACTGCAGACACCATTAATGTTGTAAGTAACTGCACAGCATTTCGTGCCTCTGGTATATCCAAATATAATGTGCATACTCAAGTTGTTTGGCATCTTCTAATAGCACTAAAAATTAACAAGCTCACATTTTCAAACAATAGTAGCGGGTGCAGCTCAATCTGCAACACTTCCTATTCAAGTTAATGTAAAGCCTTTTGGGGCTAGTATCCATAATAATACTGTGTGTGCCACAGCTTTTAGACAACATAAAAAAGATGGCTGGATACAGCAGATGATAGCAAACAAACTACAATAAAAACAGGACTTCCTCTTCAAACATAAGTTGTTTTTTAGGAATATTTGCTCATTTTTGCCTGCTGTGTTTTTCAATACCCCAAACATACAGGTTGAAAACATGTTTTGAGAACATTGAGAGAGAATAACCTGACAAGTATTGGTGCAATTCTCATAGGGCCTGTGAAAAATAGTTGGTCCTGCATGTTTGGGTTAATGAAAAGAAATGCAGCTGGCAAAACACTTGCGCCATTGCCTTTACGTATGCAGGACATGAATAAACAGTATGTCAAGCCAAACTTTTATGTTTGGTGTTCCTGGTCTTTCAAATACTGCATTTCTGATCTTTGTATCAGCAAGAAGTTCTACCTCTTCATTCCACCTTTGACCTTTGACCTGTAGCAGTGATGCGCAATCCTATATTACCCATGAATCTTGCAGAATTGTCTGCCTGACTTGCAGAGGCATGGCACACATTTGGTTCCTTTCATTTCTTTATAATGTTATGCTTTCAAACTGTCTTTCCTGAATTGAATGAAAACCAAATAGATATATTTGATGTTGATAGATATCATAACATGAAAACACTAGTGTGCAGGAATATACCCAAATAATTATGTTATGTGTGCCATCCTCCTTCATTTGTACAGTAAAAAAAATCATATTTCCCTTGGTCCACACTGCCACTGCGTAATGCTCTTATTTAACATTCCTTTGAAAAATCCCAAATAGCTACTTTAATGGACATATTAATTGGGACATGGTCAAAGTTTGCCTTTCCCCAAAAGCTGATGCAACCAATCAGAACTTAGCTATTATTCCTCTACTGGAGAAAAAATGAAAGCACATATCTAATGCATTACTGTGGGTTACTAGATCAGGGGTAGGCTTGCATTTGTGTATATTTAATCCCCTGCAGATAACCAGAATTTTAGCCTCTACTACAACCGTGCAAACGAAGGAGAGGAAATATGACATTAAAAAACTAGGACAAATGTGTTTTTAAAAAAAAAACACAATAAAAAGAGGTTTCCTCAAGCTCTAAGTCAGTGATCCCCAACCAGTAGCTCGCGAGCAACATGTTGCTCTCCAACCCTTTGGATGTTGCTCCCAGTGGCCTCAAAGCAGGTGCTTATTTTTGAATTCCAGGCTTGGGGGCAAGTTTTGGTTGGATAAAAACCAGGTGTACTGCCAAATCAAGCCTCAATGTAGATTGACAATCCACATAGGGGCCACCAAATGGCCAATCACAGCCCTTATTTGGCACCCCAGGAACATTTTTCATGCTAGTGCTGCTCCCCAACTCCTTTTACTTCTGAATGTTGCTCACGGGTTCTAAAGGTTGGGGATCCCTGCTCTAAGTCTTTAGCATGTAACTGCATACATTCATTTCACCATAGGATACGAATGACCTGTGTGTCAGCATCTGATGATGTTTGTGACCCGTAGAAGCATCAGCAGGCTTCTGCCCTGTGTATTTAACCTAAAGTGAAATACATACTTATGAGCTAGAATCTGATGCTCATTATATTAGCATTAAATTGTATTTTAGGTAGATTATAAAGCAATAGCTTGTAAGCCATTAAAGCTCAGGTACCTAGAGTTAAATATGGCAATTTGTTTTTTGGTTTTTTAAATGGTCATTTAGTTCTGGTGATCAGATCTGTTTTGATGAAATAAAAACCTGACTGTGTAAATGTTGCTTATGTATGCACCTTAATGCAGGTTTATATTATGTGTACCGGGAGATGCACAAAACAGACTTTAGTAACTTCACTACTTGCTTACCTAGTAAGATATATATTTTTTTTTAAGTCTGTCTGCACGAATAACTGATCTGGAATAACTGAATCTGATTGATAAAAATAACGCATATGACCTATTTCTTCATTTTAAGTTTTCCATTTTATTTTTTTTTGCTAGACTGCTCGCTTAATTCAAGAAGGCACACATGAGGAAATTGAACTGCAGACCCAGAGTGGACCATTTTTGGAATCCACAGAGGATAGAAGCAGACGCGCTTACAGGCTAGTAGCTCTTATTCTTTGCAAAATAAAACAGTAACATTTTGTGCAGCCTACTGCTTGTATTATATATTTTATAAATTATATTCTATCATTGTATTATAACTGCCTGAAAATAAAGGTTCATTTATTGATTCTAAATATTGACCGAGTAAAACAAAATACCAAAGTACAAAGTACAATACAAAGTAGAAAGCAAATGCTGATTTATTTATGCGTTTACTTTTGGGACAAGATTTAACTAACCCAAAAGCCCAAAAACTGCCACCAATAATTGGGGAAACACATCTGGAAAAGCCCCATGTGTCATTACACTAAGGGACCTATTTTTGTAAAAAACAGAGAAAACATGACCGGTGATGTTGCCCATGGAAACCAATCCGCAATTAGATTTCAACAGTCACCTACAAGTTAGAAATAAAAGCAAATATCTGATTGGTTGCTATGGGCAACATCACCAATGATGTTGGTGTTTTTTAAAGCATGATAAATACTGTAGGTCATTTAGGCAGTGTTTTGTAGTGCAATTTTCAGGATTTTCAGGATTTCCACTAGCCCTTTGACAACAGGCTTGACTGTTTTTGGCACAATAAAACAATGCTTTTCACTATTCTGGTGTGCTGCTGGATTGGATTTACTACATGGTTTCACTGAGATTTCAGCTTGCACCAAACACTCCAACAAGTAAGAAGTTTTAATGTGTACTAGCACTTTCTTTACTGTGATAAGCCAAGGCTAATGTCACACTTTGTGTTTTCTCCACCAATGGGTGTCTGTAGTAAGTGACAACAAAGGCATGTTCCTGGCACTGTGTACACGGGGTGAGTATTGGCCCATAAATGTTCACCTGCTTACACATTTTTGGGCTAATATCTGCCCTGTGTTACAGGTGGATGCCATTGATATATTTACCATTGATAACAAGGCAGTAGCAGGCACCACTGGTGCTTTTCTGTGCCAGCATAGATTGTGATATTAACCTTGCTTATTTGGTAAAAATTCCCAAAATGTATTGCATATCTATCAGGTTAGTGAGAGGGTGAAGCTAATTTTTCAAGGAGAGAGCAAATGAATCTCTCATCAGCTAACTTTTTTTAAAGTTTTTTAAAGGAATGACAATATAATGTACTGTTGCCCTGCACTGGTAAAATGTGTGTATTTGCTTCAGAAACACAACTATTGTTTATATAAACATGCTGATGTGTAGTCATAGGGGCAGTCATTCAAGCACAGGATACATAGTAAATAACAGATGTTCTGGAGAAATCCCATTGTATAATATAGAGCTTATCTGTTATCTCCTGCATATCCTGTGCCTTTTCTCCTTTTTCAGCTTTCAAAGGCTGCCCCCATGGCTACACAGAAGCTTGTTTATATAAAATATAGTAGTATTTCTGAAGCAAACACACCAGTTTTACCAGTGCAGGGCAACGGTATATTATATTGTCATTCCTTCATTTTTTGGTGTTACTGTTCTTTTAAAGGGGTTGTTCTCCTTCCAAACACTTTTTTCAATTCAGTTGTTTTTAGATTGTTAAATTATTGGTCAACTGCTGCAATCTATGAAGGCCTGTCAAGAAAGGGCCAAAAAATGCTGGAATATAGCCCCCAACTCTAAAGGGCACTTAAGTCAAAATCCAAAAATATATTCCAAATCATTCTCTCAAGAAAGGCACTTATTCATATGAATAAGTGACTGTGGGCACGAAACGCGTAAGGCGGAGCATCAATTTTTCTGTATGCCTACTTTTTAATTTTTATGCTGAATAAAGAGTGATTTTTTAACCTTGAGAGAATGATTTGGAATATATTTTTGGATTCTGTTTTTAGATTGTTCCCCAGAAATAAAGACTTTTTCAATTACTTTCCATTATTTATTTTTTACTGTTTTTGCAAAATCTAAGTTCAAAGTTGAATGTTCGTGTCTCTGGTGTTTGAGTCTGGCAGCTCAGTAATTCAGGCGCAGACTCTAAACTGTTTTAACCGTATTAACAACTATTGTATCAAGTCTAAAAGCTGCCTGTAATGAAATCCAGAGATTCTGCTCAGCAGGGACCGAGATAAGAAATGTATCAACTATATATATCCATTTAGAACAGTTTACAGGGTCGGTGACCCCCCCTCCTCAGAGCTGCTTCAGAAGGTGAAAAATTACACTTTACACTTCAATATTAGAAAAACTGTCACACATAGAAAATATAGTCATTTGAAAAAGTCGTTATTTCTAGTTATCTATCTGAAAACAACTAGTTGTTTGAAGGTGAACCACCCCTTTAAGGCTCCAGGTATCCAGTGCACAAAGAAAGGGGTCCAATGTTATGTAATTGGCACAAAGTCCCCTTTGCCAAACCTTTATTCGGATAAAGTTTCTGCCCCACTATTTTAACCTCTTTCTGTATGAAGAAATAACTACAATATATTTTTTTTATTTTTTAGATGTGAATATTGCAATAAAGGTTTCAAAAAGTCCAGCCATCTTAAGCAGCACATTCGCTCGCATACTGGGGAGAAGCCATATAAATGTGCAATGTGTGGCAGAGGCTTTGTTTCATCAGGGGTCCTTAAGTCACATGAGAAGACTCATACAGGTAATATACCTCATTATTAATTAGGAGTGATTCATTTTGCACTTTCTTTACTATTTTAGGTAACGTAAACACATGATTAAAGGCTGCTCAAAACAGGATATATTTTATACAAAAATACAATTTTGCAATATCCAGTAACTTGTTGGCTTACAATCCCTATAATATGTCTAATATGGTTTTCCATTTTTGAAAATGTTATTTTCGTCCCACATTTCTCTCTCCCTTTGTAGGAGTTAAAGCATTCACCTGCAACATTTGCAATGCAGCCTTTACTACAAATGGAAGCCTGACACGTCATATGTCAACGCACATAAGTATGAAACCCTACAAATGCCCTTTCTGTGATGAAACCTTTAGAACAACTGTACACTGCAAAAAGCACATGAAGAAGCATCAGAATATTGGTCCTGCTCTTGTTCCTGACACTGATGTGGCTTCAAATGAGGAAGGTAATTATAATCCCAAAAGCAATGAAGTAGCCTCGGGCAGTTTAGTGGTTAAAGGAATGTTAACACCAGTAATGGAAATGCAGAGTGTTTGCTATTGGCTCTTCTGTGATTTGCCATCTTTTGTATATTGTGTAAACAAACCTCACCTAAAAAAAAGCCTTGCATTAGTTGTTGTAATGAACCCCATAGGCCCTCTATAATTCTGAGCCTCCTAACGGCTACTGAGTCTGCTGTGTTTTTCTGTTTGCCCCTGGGAAAGGAATATTTTTTGGGCTAGATAGCTCTACCACTTTACAGAAAATAAGCCTCATTTAGGAACTGGAATAGCTTGAATTTATCGAGTATGGAGCAAAAACCACTGTTAAACACCCGAAAATCAAGTCAAAAAACATATTCAAATGGTTCAAGGGACCTCTTCCATTGACTTCTACATGACCTTGACAGATTTTAGCTGGTGTTTATTCAGATTCAAGCTTTTTGCAGCTTCCGGGCATAATAAAACTTGAAAAATTCAAGTTTTTTTAATCAAGAAAATTTCGAGTTTTTACTGAAACTACCCTTGAAAAACTAAAATTGTTTTGAGACAAACACAACTCAAGCTTTGATAAATAACCCCCGTAAACTATATTTCATGTCATAAGGAATTCCCAGTTTGCATTTATAATTTACTAAGTGCTCTTCCACAACCCTATTTGTTTTTTTTGAGTGATTCATTTCAAATGGCCTTTTATTAAATCCTAATGTATGCTTTATAGGTTAGCAAGAGTATCATAAATTAAAGCTTGCTCTTATATTAAATACAAATATATGTGTAATAGTTTGGTAAGTCTATCAGAACTAATAAAGTCGTATTAGTAATGTGGTAGTGATTGTTTATGGATTTTTTAATTAGCCTCATATTTTAGCCTCATTTGCAGACTATGCTGGGAGACATTTCCAAACTTCCATTTGAAATTCAGTGGCATTTAAGCCTTGTGAATATCTTCCTACCTATCATGAACAACGTATGCTAGAGGATGTATGTATAAATGTGTTTACCTTTCAGATTATGAATTCTTGATCTCTATGTCCACAGTAGATTAGCTTGATTGTTATACAAACCAAATTCTTTGTGTGGAATTAAAGGGGTGTTTTTGTCAGTTCCAAACACAATCCTCTATTCCAATGGTTTCTAAACGGGCGTCAAGCTCAAGAAAATGCAGCATGCTGCTTCTAAAAAAATGTCATGGAACGCAAAAGGAGTAAAATGCAACTCTGAACACTCATGAGTACAACTAGGCTGAATATAAAGGAATTGGTTAGCCAATGCATTTAGGCGCATTCAAACTTGCGTGTCAAACCTGAGCCAAAGCGTAAAAAAAACGCCTATGTAAGTGCCCTTAAACCAGAGCTGCAATATTATTTTGGGCAGGGTTATTTTGTTCTGCTGTGAAAATTCAAAATTCAAAAAAATTACAGTTTAATTTTGTTAATGAAAAACATTTATACACTGACGTTCTAATTTCCTGAACATTGAAGGGTCTTGCTTTTTTAAAAAAAAATTGTATTTTTAAGTGGCAACTTTAAGATCTGGTGTTGTAACACTAGGCTCGACATGCTGCCGATTTGAATCAGTCACTGTGGTTTTGAATTTATATTGCTTAATTATAAAAGCAGCATTTAACAAGTACAAAGAGTAAAATTCTGAATCCGTGACATTGGCTAGGACACGTTCAGATAAAATGTGTGAGCATGCTTTCACCTGGAGGCACCTGTTAGTTAAAGTAACTTTACCTTGTTTAAACTTTAGTCTGAATTCAGTCACAGTTTTTGGAATCTATTGTTTCTTCAAGACCTAAAAGCATGCCATTCTCACTGTATTTCTTGTTAGAAAGTTCTGATAATTTTGTCACTGTAAATAATTTCCAATTCCATGGCATGACACTTTAATGCAATAATATAATTAAATAACTCTCTTGAAATATCTCCTAAAGAACTAGATAATATTGAGTTCATGGGATTTTTTTTTGGATTTCTGGCTCCTACCCCATATTACTAAATATATTTTTGTAAAGCTACAAACAACCCAATTTACCTTCACCATCAGGGGCAGATATATCAAGGGTCGAATTTCGAATTCATGCGAGTCTTTTAATACTCCCATGAACTCGAATTTCGACCAATCGAAATGTATTATTAAAATCAAATGTTTTAAACTTGAGTGAATAGGATTGACCCGAAAACTTGAATCAAATTTGATTTGAGTTTTAAAAACTCAATTCAAGTTTATTCTCTGAAAAAAACAGGAAGGCTGCAAACAACTCAGAATTGATCCCTGGATGTCTCCCATTGACTTAAACAGTAATTCAGCAGGTTTTAGGTGGTGAATAGTCAAATTCGAGTTCTTAAAGGGGTTGTTCACCTTCAAACAACTAGTTTTTTCAGATGGATCACCAGAAATAACGACTTTTTCCAATTACTTTCTATTTTCTATGTGTGACCGTTTTCTAATATTGAAGTGTAAAGTGTCATTTTTCACCTTCTAAAGCAGCGCTGGGAGGGAGGGGTCGCTGACCCTGTAAACTATTATAAATTGATACATTTAGGGGATACATTTGTTATCTTTGTCCCTGCTGAGCAGAATCTCTGGGTTTCATTACAGGCAGCTGTTAGAATTTATCCAATAGTTGCTAATACTCCAGAGAAGCTGCTGAGAAATGTAACAACTCAATGTTGTAAAATTGTAACAGTTTAGATTCTTCACCTGAATTACTGAGCTGCCTGACACCAGAGACACGAACATTCAACTTTAAACTTTTGGAAAAACAGTAAAAAAATAAATAATGGAAAGTAATTGAAAAAAGTATTTATTTCTTGGGAATAACCGCGGACCCAAAAAAAACGTTTGGCAGGTGAACAACCCCTTTAAGGGGTCAGAGTATGATAAATCTCGAAAATTAAATTCAAATTTTTTGAAAAACTCAAATCGAATTTGGATAACTCCCTAGTCGAATTATTTATTTTGACCATAAAAAAATTTGAATTTAGAATTTTCAATTCGACTCTTGATAAATCTGCCCCTTAGTGTAAAACCTGCCTGTATTCTCCAGTTTATTTATTTCTTAAAATCATCTCTATAATTAGCCTGTAATACAATACTACTATACATTATTACTTTATTGCTGTTGACTTGGAACTTGGGGTAGGCAGAAGAGGCTCATGCCTGGGGCACAACGAGGAGGGGATGGTTGACACTAGGCCCATACCTCTTGTGTCTGGGCCCTTGTTTCCCCACCATCCACTTGTCGTTTACCCCCTCCTCCCATCGTCAATGAACACTCACATTGTACTAACTATATTGTGTGTGCTCCAGGGTATGCATATACTGGACATAGTTTACACCCTATAACAAAACAAACGTTCCTAAGTGGGTCTTCCAAGATCTTTTATATGGCAGAGCATTTCCAGTCACTTAAATGGAAAACATAGACCAGAAAGGCTTTTTTTTTACTTTTTTGAGAACAGTGGCAGTTAAAATGTCACATATGAATTTTGCCTTTTCTTGCCCTGTAATTTAATTTTATTATTTTCCTACTGTAAGACCTTTTCCTACTGCATAAGGTAATGGCACACATAAAATATGTCTGCTGGCATAATTTTGCTGGCTGCAAAGCTCCTGTTACCACCCTATGCTGCCTTTCATTGCCATTTATAGAAACTGCCTGTCACCACTGGTTTTCATTCCAAATCATGCAAATATGTATTTACTGTCCAGGAAACCAGCTGCCACGATTGGTAACAGGCAGTTTCCATTTATGAGAATGACAGGCTGCACAGATAGGTATTGGCCTTTACTCTATATACTGTAATACTCTTCAGCTGGTGAAAAAAGAGATAATATAAAAATCTGCATTATCTTTATATGTCATACAACAGAAATGCTTCACTAAGGGGATCGAATTGAGAATTCGAAATTCGATTTTCGAGTTTTTTTTTATGGTCAAAACTGTCAAATTCGACTAGGGAGTTATTCAAATTTGTTCAAATATAAGTTAATGGAGGGCACTCCCAATATTAGAATGGGAAAAAAGCTCTTTTTTAAGAAATATGTGGTGCAGATAACCCTACAGTCAGTTACCCAAAACCATATATAAGAATAGAGAGGGGATGCACACTCAATAAAGAAAATAATACTTAGTACAAACTGGTATATTATGCACAACAGTATTTGCACAGATATATACATACCACCAAGTTACAAGATCAAGGCAAAAAGGGATTAACCACAGGGAACAGATACACTTTCCAATAATGAGAACACCCCAATGTTTTGGCACTACAGCCTTTGTCAAGGGGAAATCTGATTTAGAATTCCCCTTGACAAAGGCTATAGTGTATGTATATATCTGTGCTAATACTGTTGTGCATAATATACCAGTTTGTATGATGTATATTTGTTTGCTATACACTATATAAAAGAGAATTTTTAAAATACCACCTTTGCTTACTAAGTATTATTTTCTTTATTGAGTGTGCATCCCCTCTCTATTCTTATAGTTATTCAAATTTGATTTGAGTTTTTAAATAAATTCCATTAAGAACTTAAATTCAACTATTCGCCATTTAAAACCTGCCGAATTGCTGTTTAAGTCGACGGGAGAGGTCCACGGATGAATTTTGAGTTGTTTCAGAGAGAAAAAAATGAGTTTTTAAAATTCGACTAAAGTTTTCGGGTTGATTGCATTCATGCAAACATTAGATTTTTTTAATAAATTTCGATTGGTCTAATTCCGAATCTATGGGAGTTTAGGGACGTTTTTTAAAACCCACATGAATTCGAAATTCGACCGTTGATAAATGTGCCTCAGATGACTTTAGTTCAGATGACTTAACCAGTTTATTGATGGGTAATTATTGAGATACATGGTTCATTGCTCATATTGCAGCATTTATGCAACAAAAGGGGCATATTGTTTATTTTAAATAATCAGATGCGTACAGGTTATAAGATGTTAACGTATACTTTTTTTCTTTTATCAACCTTTAAAGCACTATTGCCTTAAATGTGGGGAAACTGAAGCTATTCCATGTTTTTGAGAAGTAGATACATAGATTTTTTTTAAAAAAATATGTTCAGCACAAGTCCTATTTAACTCATAGTGGTCCTTATTGTCGTTGCAAGTTCAAAAGTATTCCTGCTATTTTCCAACATCCTTTCAAACTACTAACTGTCAGGTACCCCCATTGACCCTACAAACTAGGTAGATGTTTCTATGCTAGATTATCGAAGAAGACTAGTTGAAATATAGCTTAGGTTACTAATGTCTACTACTACTAATAAATTACCAGGAAATAGTCACCACAAATAATATACAAACACAAAAATACCTTGTTCTTTATGCACTTTTTTTTGTTCTTAGGAGTTATGGGTTTAGAGACGGAAGATGAAAGCGCAGAAAGATCAGCCTCACGCAAGTCTCGTCATGGAGTCATAACATTTACCGAAGAGGAAACGGCAGAACTTGCAAAGATTCGACCCAGAGACGGAGCCACGATATCTGAAAAGGTGCTGGTCCAGTCTGCAGCAGAGAAAGACAGAATAAGTGAGATCAAAGATAAACAAGCTGAAATGGAAACAGAACCTAAATTTGCCAACTGTTGCAATTTCTGTCCAAAAAGCTTTAAAAAGCCAAGTGATTTAATCAGGTATATAAACAATATTTTCTTTTACCACTTTATCTGTTTTTATTGTGGCTAGAGATTGGTTTTGGTGGTGCTTACCTGCAGAGAGCTACTTCCATTATGCACATTCCATTACAGTAAATTTGAGAAGATCAATGGCCATCTGGAGTTGTGATTTAAAGGGGTTGTTCACCTTTGAGATAACTTTTAGTACAATGTAGAGAGTGATATTCTGAGATAATTTGCAATATGTTTTCATTTTTTATTATTGAAGGTTTTTGAGTTATTTAGCTTTGTATTCAGCAGCTCTTCAATTTGCATTTTAAGCAATCTGGTAACTAGGGCCCAAATTACCCTAGCAACCATGCATTGATTTGAATAAGAGACTGGAATATGAATAGGAGAGATTCTGAATAGAAGGATCAGTAATAAAAATTAACAAAACATTTGTAGCCTTACAGTGCATTTGTTTTTTTAGAAGGGGACAGCAACGCCCATTTGAAAGCTGCAACGAATCAGAAGAAAAAGACAAATAACTACAAAACTATAAGAAATTGAAAATTTGCTTAGAATTGGCCGTTCTAGAACATAATAAAATACTTTAAAGGAATTGTTCAGTGTAAAGATAAAAACTGGGTAAATAGATAGGCTGTGCAAAAAGAAAATGTTTCTAATATAGTTATTTATGCAAAAATGTAATGTATAAAGTCTGGAGTGACTGGATGTCTAACATAATTAGCCAGAACACTACTTCCTGCTTTGCAACTCTCTTGGTCTCCACTGATTGGTTACCAGGAAGTAACTAATCCGTGACTTGAGGGGGGCCACATGGGTCATACCTGTTTGCTTCTGAATCTGAGCTGAATGCTGAGGATCAATTGCAAACTCATTGAACAGTTATGTCCCATGTGGCCCCCCTTCAAGTCGCTGACTAACTCAGAGTTAGAGAGCTGAAAAGCAGGAAGTAGTGTTCTGGCTATTATGTTAGACATCCAGTCACTCCAGCCTAACTACATTACATTTTTTGGCTAACTAACTATATTATTTATTTTGCACAGCCTATCTATTTACCCAGTTTATATTTTCACACTGAACTATTCCTTTAAAGGTGAACCACCCTTTTAACAATTTTGGGGCTATGTAACAAACACAGGTGCAGCAACCAATCAACAAGGTGCAATAACTGGTCACCAGTTTGAAAGCAAACACCATATTGGTTGCAATGGGTTATAACCTTAGTGCCTTTTTTACCAGTGGGGGTTTGTATGTCTTATAGCATTAAGAAATCATAATACATTTTATATACTGTAACCTTGATGCAGACACTTGTTCACTATATTCCCACTGAATTTGTAAGCTGTATGCATTTGTCTGTACATTTGCTGGAGACTGAGTGTCCAGTTTTGTGTGTTTTAATTTCTAGTGATAGTCTTTAAAGTAGAACTAAACCCTAAAAATGAATATGGCTAAAAATGCCATATTTTATATACTGAACGTATTGCACTAACCTAAAGTTTCAGCTTCTCAATAGCAGCAATGATCCAGGACTTCAAACTTGTCACAGGGGGTCACCATCTTGGAAAGTGTCTGTGACACTCACATGCTCAGTGGGCTCTGAGCAGCTGTTGAGAAGCTAAGCTTAGGGATCATTGTGAATTATCAAATAGTAAGCGAGGTTGGCCTGTAATATAAGCTGATGCTACAGGGCTGATTATTAAATTGTGATGCTAGTTGCACTGGTTTCTGAGCTGCCATGTAGTAATTATCTGTATTGATTACTAATCAGTCTTATATTGTGACATACGCTCACTAAGTGACAGCAGCACAGAGCATGTGTAATAAATCAGCCGAAAAGAAGATGGGGAGCTACTGGGGCACCTTTGGAGGCACAGATCTTTACGGCTAAAGGGCTATGGTTGATTCGGGTTGGTACAGAACCCCAAAACATAGGGGCAGATTTATCAAGGGTCGGATTTTGAAGTGAAAAAAACGTCGAAATTCGACCATCGAATAGGGTAGTCCGACATTCGACGTCAAAGGATTTTTAAGATCGTACGATCTTACTTTGAATCGAACGATCGTACGATTTTACCAAAAAATCCTTCAACTTCTCAAAACTGGCTATAGATTCTAGGAGGTCCCCATAGGCTAACATAGCAATTCGGCAGGTTTAAGGTGGCGAAGTGTCGGAGTTTTTTAAAGAGACAGTACTCGAAAATTACTTCGAAATTCGAAAATTCACTTCAACCTTTGATAAATCTGCCCCATAATGTACAACATTTCTAGCCTACTTCTTTGGTTAAGCTTTAGTTCTCCTTTAAAGGGACAATAAATTAGACTGAGCTGGAGAAACCTTACCCTACTTTTGTATTGCCCCCTCCTTGCTTTCATACCAGCTACATATGAAATTAAAATGCTGCCTGGTTTAATCATAATTAGAAAACATCCTACAGCCACCTAAATTAAATTATACTTAGCGATGCAATATTGGCCTTTCATATATGGCTGTATTAAAAGGGGACAGATGGAATCAAGAGTTTAAAATAATCTCATTAAAATATTGGTAAAACAAGCCATTTATCATAATGTATCTAGATGAAGCTGCCCAGACACAGCTGATTTTATTGATATTTGACTGTCTGGTCAACGGTCAGACCACTGCTCAGAAGTTCACATTGATTGTGTTTCCGGTTAACCAACCAATGACTCCATACATACACAAATGATAGCAATTTGCCATATTTTTAGGCACTACAGCGATTTCAATGACAAGAAACCTGTAACTATTTTAAAGCTGGAAAAAATATGCATACATAAACATGAAATCCATTCCCAGGCCCAAGGAACATTTTCCTCAAATTGAGCTGTTTTAGGAAATGTCACAAGAGTATCCCTCATGCCTTCCTGTCTTAAGGCATATGTCTGCTTTTCTGTGTATCATTACCTGTAAAACAGCAAATGGTGAATTCTTTAGTTGGAGAATTATGGAAAGTGAACCTACAGAGTATTCTTTCTCCACCAAGCATTTGCTGCAAAAAGTACAATGAACAATTTTGCCGCCTTAACAATGCAAATATTATGAAAATTGTTGTTGTGTTGAGAGGCTTTTTTTTTCACATTTGTTTTAGTAACATAAATAATGCATTAGCTTAGAAGATGATTTTTGTTTAGCAGTGAAAATGTGTAAATGTTTTCCTAAAACATTCACCTCACAGTATGTTAATCCAAGATGGTAACAAAACATAATTAAGCTAGCAATTTGCCAAGCGAACGCATCTGATTACATCTCCATCTCAAAAGCAGCACTCTCAAAATAAACATGCATCACTATTACAGATCATTATGAGAGCGAGTTGTCGTGTTCTCTGCTCTCTGTAGAATTTAAACCTGGCAGTGTTTTAAATAAAAATGTCCAATAGGGGGATCTCTTTATTCACTGAGAAAATAAATATAGTAAATGATATATACATGAACTTTTGTTAACGTTTGGAGTTGCTATACAGCATTAAAAAGAGTGTTTCTGGTTTATTTTGCTAGTAAATTTTGATATAAAATTTAATATGTACTATAGGGCTCATATTATTGTTTTTTGGTCGTTAATTGTTTTGTAGTTGCATTTTTATCTTGGAATTACTTTTGTATTTTATTTTAAAATAGATTAACTTTTTAATCTTGAGTTGCTTGTAACCTTGAAATTAAGATTTAAATGTAGCATAGTTTATAATGCTCAAATTATTGGTCATTTATTGAATAAAATTGTTTGGTTGTTGAAGTCTTGCAATTAAATCTCAGAAGGTTTTATTACATTCATAAGATTAATCTTTACTTTTTTAATATGTTTTAATGTTCCACGTAAAATATGTAATAATTTCTGCTCTGTGCATTGGGCGTCTGCACTCGATTCTTTAGCCGCAAGAGCTCTCTGCTTCTATTGATGCAGAGCTATAGTGCCTGGTTAGGAGGAGGAAGGTTCCCCTGTGTCAATGGGTGCAGCAGTGCCTATTTTGGAATGGAAGATAGGAAGAACTGAGTAGCACAGCATGCAACTATATGGAAGTGCAAAGAGCACATTTTGACACAATGTACCTTTAAAGGACATGTAAAGCCTACATTTTAATACAATGTATATGTTGGGCATATCTTCCCCACCCAAGCAAAATCATTTGTACTGCATATACCCCCTCCATTTGCAAGCGCCATCACATTTTCCTAAATCAAATAGCAGCTTTCACCTGGCGGCCATTTTCCCTCTGACACATCATCAGTAACATTGACATCTGCAAATAAGACATGTATGCTGTAAAGTTCATGCAATGCAGAATGCAGGTTTATACAGCCACAATATACTTTGATAAAAAGTTCTGCTTGGATTGAGCACTTTAATGGTTAAGCTGAGCTCCAGAGAGGTGGTTAGGAGAAAAAAATAGGATCAGACAACTAGAGTTTATGTGGGAGCCAGCAATGCTATCTCTTCATTGGCTGTTAGACTGGAGGACGTGTTTAGTAATCTGAGCTGAGAAGAACTGAGCATGCTCATAAACCAACAGACAACGTAATTTCATTAGGGAGGGCAGAGTGGGTTAGAGGAGTAGAAGGATTTCTAAGTGATTAAGGGGATGCTGCAGCCGTACTGTTAACCTTTTAACAATCAGTGGCAGTTATCTAAAGATTTCAAAGAGGTTGTTCGCTGATTATATTTTTGTGGGGGGGGGTTACATGTCCTTTTAATGAAAATGGTTTTAGACACAACTCACTGTGGGGAAAAGCAAGTTGAGGACTGCCCTTGCAAATATAAATGACCCCTACTTTTTTGTTACTACATCATCCATTGGGATTTAGTCAGAAACATTTATAAACATATTTAAAGATGATTTGCTTTATTTAATTTAGGCATATCCGCATCCATACGGGTGAAAAACCTTTCAAATGTGATGAATGTGGAAAGAGTTTCACCGTCAAATCAACTCTGGATTCTCACGTGAAAACACATGCAGGTTAGTGGTAAATTATATAATTTAATAATACCGGTAATAACATTATATAATAATATTTATATAAGTGTAAATTATTGTAGCTTTCATTTTATATTAAGCATATTATTTCCTAATAAAACTGATGGCTTTTATAAATATTATTTGCTGCTGTAAAAGCTCTGTATGCATTATTCAGCTGTGCTACATACTCCAAATGGATTTTATATGTGGTCTCTATTAATGGACAAGTTAATAGCCCTTTCTTATATAAAGTCACCTCTACACTTTTAATAGGGGACACATTTAAGATAGACATTGGTTCTCATGGTTGGAAATGTGCACACCTTCTTCTCCCCTTCCCCTTCCCCTACATCAAATTTCATGTTGTTGTTTTTTTTAACTGTTCATGTGCCACAGTGCCCATCCTGAGCTCTACATTTTTGTTTAAATATTGTCTTTATTGATAAGTATCCAACCAGACACATTTTCTTATTCTTACATAGTTACATAGTTAAATTGGGTTGAAAAAAGACAAAGTCCATCAAGTTCAACCCCTCCAAATGAAAACCCATTCTTGAAGTGACAATAAATTATATATATATATATATATATATATATATATATATATATATATATATATATATATATATATATATATATATATATATATATATATATATATATATATACAATATATACACAGTAAACAATATTTCACTGTAACACTGCAGTGATATCACTTGCTATATAAATGATTGCCGGAAGTCATGACTGCACTTGTGGATGTGTCACGCTGTGTATCATCTGGGTGTTCTCTTTTTGTTTTGTTTTGAGTATTTAAGGACATTTGTAGAAAGTAGTTTATAAAAAAAATTAGGTCAGCCATTTTTTGGGGGGCATTCTGGGAGTTATCTTTGGCTATTATCAAGCTTTTATGGAGATATAAAAATGTTTGCAACATTGCATCAGATCCAACTATGTAGTAAAGCAAAAAAATCTAAGTGAAATCGTTGAGTCCTTGCTATTCTAGAGACTTGCTATAGTCAGAGCTTCATGAATCACTAATTTTAACTTCTCTGTCCGCATCACTCATAACTTAAAATATACATTTTAAGTTATCCCCATTTTCCACGCTGAATCGATGGGGTGAGATTTTCTGTGACAGAAAGTTGTTTGTGAGCCTGCTATTAGATCTTTTGATTGTTTGGCTGCACCTCTGACACATTTGCGGTTCAATACCCATTAAGGGATTAGATCCTATTGATGGCTTACTTCTAGACTGGCTGCTGGTAAACCTGAGGATTGTATAATTAGACCAATAAACATTCACTTTGATTTTTGAGAGGTGATAATGTGTAAGCGCTGAGGATAACTTAAGCACTCAATTAAAATTGATTTGTCTATGCTTCTAAGTTTAAAAAGCAAGCTTTTTAAAAAAAGGACACAAGAATCAGGATGTGACAGGCCATTGTTTTGTAAGATTTGCTAATAAACAGATATACTTCTCCAATAAAGCTAAATGATTAATGTTGTTTATCTTTTATGCTCTTCTTCACTGCCATTTTTATGCTTGTCGATAACTTTTACACGCCCCGCTCTAACCTGACTCATTAAGCTTAACTTGTTTACTTTGTGGCTTTTGTGGCTGCTGAACACTAAAGTTGTATCCCATTGGTTTCCAATTAATGTTTTTTTTTTAAATTAATGTTAAAATTAGCTTCATGAAAATATAGTTCTCTTAGTGACAGATAAATTGAGTATTTAAGGGCAGAGACACACGGTCAGATTCGGAGAGATTAGTCGTCTGGTGACAAATCTCAACTTCTTCGGGGCAACTAATCTCCCCAAACTGCCTTCCCTCCAGCTAGAATGAAAATCGCCGGCGGGATAGCAATCTGAGCGCTTCATTTTCTTCATCGATCCGAGTGCCATCCCGTCGACTATCTTCATTCTAGCCGGCGGGAAGGCAGTTCAGGGAGATTAGTCGCCCCAAAGAAGAGTAGATTTGTCGCCCAGAAGAAGAGGAGATTTGTCGTCCCGAAGAAGAGGAGATTTGTCGCCGGAGGTGCGTCTCTGCCTTTATAGTCGCCAAGTAATTATGGCCTGTGTTACTAAGAGCACAACAGCACAAACCTGATTATTTCAGCATTTCTCTGTATTTATTTTAATCTATAGTGTGGAAAATGTAGGATGGCTTAAATTGCATGTATGTAAAACATATTATACGCATCGCTGTACAATTTTGAAAATTACACAAAGGGAAGTCAACATTATAATAAAAAATAGTAAATAAATATATATATATATATATATATATATATATATATATATATATATATATATATATATATATATATATATATATATATACACACACACAGTTCAGGCTGTGGTGCACTCCAATCCAGCAGAGTTTTACTACCTGGGTGCTGTCATATACAAGCAAAGTGAAGTTTATATATATATATATATATATATATATATACACATACATATACAGTGATTAGATGCCATGTGATTTGACAGGCACAAATAGGAAAGCAAAGTGCACAAAGGTTTGGGCATTGGCCCTTTAGTAAGGGCCAGGTTATGGCATAGGGGCTGATTCTCTGCCTGTGCCGAGACAATACATTATCAGTTAGCGTTTACTGATCCAGTGCAGCTGGAATTATAAATACAAAACATTTGACTGGTAGACCAGTTTAATTACTTTTAATAACTAATGGGATCCGATGCTCTTTTATTTTTTCTGACAGTACTAGAACAGTAAAAGTCAAGCTTCATTGTTGTGGGTTACTGAACCCTTTATCCAGAAACCCATTATCCAGAAAGCTCTGTATTACAGGATGGCCATCCACCATAGATTTAATGTAATAATGAAACAGTACCTTGTACTTAAAAGTAACAAGCTACATGAATTCATAATGGCTGACAAAACAATCCTATTGTTTTTATTTAATGTTTGAATGCTTTTTAGCAGAATTAAGATCTCCTATGTGGAAAATCCCAGATCCCAAGTATCCCGTATAAAGGATCCTATACCTGTATCACATGTATCACCTGTATTCTATATAGTTCTAACAACGTATTAGATAGCAAATACGTGTTTACCCCAAATCTCACCTAAATGACCTGCAAGGCTGGGCCTTCCCGGAGCATATAGTAGTGTGAAACAGCAGTCGTTAATTAATTCCAGTATTAATTCCACTGTAACTGGCCTTCAGTGTGCACTTACTTCAGTCACTTCTACAGGCCCCAGAGTTTGGCATGCAAGAGAGGGTGATCTCATTGTTTTTATTTTTTCTAACCTTTTTTGTAATATTTTTTCATATTTGTTCTCCTTATAGTCAGTAGCCTTTTGAATAAAATAAGTATTTTCACCATTACAACAAGCTATAGGCAGAATTGTACCTTGGGGAATTAAATCAGAATCTTTAGTTTAGAGTTGCATATTCTTCTTTGTACATAGAGTTTGCCTTTTTTAGCCCTTAACACATGTTTACATTTTTTAGGGCAAAAACTGTTTGGCTGTCATGTCTGCAGCAATTCTTTTTCAACCAAGGGAAGCCTGAAAGTTCACATGCGTCTGCATACAGGTGCAAAACCATTCAAGTGCCCTCACTGTGATATGCGCTTCCGAACGTCTGGCCGCAGGAAAACTCATATTCAATGTCATTACAAAGCCGATGCCAAAAAAATGAGGAAGCATGTTGTACGCAGGCATCTTTCTCAAGTTGTTGCACCCCCATCAAGTGCCACAACTACAACAACTGACTCACTGCAGCCGATAAACCTGCTTAACACGTCAGCCACAGACCCCAGTGTCTTCATCACTAATAGTTCTGTTCTATCAAGCCAGTTTGATCAAAGCCTGCTTCAGCAGGGACTCGTTGGGCAAGCAATTCTCCCGGCTTCTGTATCAGGTAAGCAGATAGCCCTAAAAACTTTGTGCTGTACTTTGAATTGAAATCTAAGCAGAAATAACGACATTATTATTTTCTATGTGTGAACGTTTTACTAATTTTGAAGTATAAAGTGTAATTTTTCACCTTCTGAAACAGCTGGGGGGGTCAACGACCCTGTAAACTGGTCTAAATTGATACATTTAGTTAATACGTTTGTTGGCTTTGTCCCTGCTGAGCAGAATCTCTGCGTTTCATTAAAGGCAGCTGTTAGAATTGATACAATAGTTGCTAATATTCCAGAGATGCTGCTGAGAAATGTATCAACTAAATGTTGCAAAATTGTAACAGACTCTGCACCTGAATTACTGAGCTGCCAGACTCAAACACCAGAGACAGGGACATTCAACTTTAAACTTAGATTTTGGAAAACCAGTAAAAAATAAATAATGGAAAGTAATTTCTGGGGCAAAATTTAAAACTACTCAATTGAAAAAAGTGTTTGTAACTGGATATCTATATTTAAGAGCAAGATCAATATGGTCACCTTTTGATGACATTTGAATTTTGTTGCCTAGGTACCAGTAAATTCGACCACCCTAATGCATACCTGCCCAGAATCCCATAGTGAAAAAAGGCACAACTTGTATTTATTAATATTTTCAAATTTCTATAGCGTTACGTTACTTATTACTTACTTATTAATGTGCATTATTTCCTGGGACTATATCATGCCCTTGTTATGTAACAAAAATATTATATTTCTAACTATAATATTATGTGCAGGCTATTCAGCATTAGTTGCAATATATATGGGAGAGTTAATGAGGCAGAATGTCATGTTTTGCTGAAGAATAAGAAAGGTTGCAGAAAAAGTGTTGTTTGTGCATTAGCTGCTTAGAGAGCACATAATCATTTTTTAGGCTTATAATGAAGTTTGTTTTATTTGTTTCTTTCCCCATATATCTCTACAGCTGGTGGGGATTTAACAGTATCTCTCTCAGATGGTAGCTTGGCCACACTGGAAGGAATTCAGTTACAGCTCGATGCCAACCTTGTTGGACAGAATGTTCAGATTTCTGGCATTGATGCTACAAGCATAAACAACATAACACTACAGGTAGCAATATATTGCCATATGCCACCATAAGTAAAGTTATAAGCAATTCATGTAAGACCAATAATAAAAGACTACTCTATAAATGTTTTCCTGTCATTCTCTTTGGACCTGCTAGATCGATCCCAGCCTTTTGCAGCAAACTCTTCAGCACACCAGTATAATTCCCCAGCAGATTCCTGGAGTTCCCAATATAGCCCAGCCAACCAGCAGCTTGCAGACCAGTGACAACTCTGTACCACCTAATGTTGTAATTCAGCCTATAGCAAGCCTGTCTCTACAGCCTGCCACATCCTCATCTTCCAGACTGACAATAGGACCTATGGCTGAGCAGGAGTCAGTGTTAAGCTCCAGCAATACATGTAAGTTTTTGCAACACCCTCAAAGCACAAAGCTGACTCCATTATTTCATAACTGTGAAACATTAGCTACAATCTGATTATTTCCTAAGAAATAGCTTTCCTACCCAGTTAACATTTGTTGCAAGGTTTGTTTGAAGGTGTCATTTCAGGTATGCAGCTTAGTATGCATTTGAGCATCCATTTCACAGGTCATTTAGCCAGAAACTATGGGGAAAAGTGCAGGACTGTGACTTAAGGCAGTTCAAAAGCACTACAGTGCAAAAAGTACTGTATGTAGCCACCAAAACCAAAAGAAGGGACGGCGGGAGCTTGGGTGCCTGCTTCTTTTTTCCTCTAAGAGTCTGTGCGCTCATTTGTCACTGAAGTTTCAGTTCCGGTAGAGCTGCACAGGGACTGGATATGTGAAGTTTGGACTTCCCCTCCAGCCTATCCAATCCAATGCAGCTTTACCAGTACTTACCGTGACAAATGAGCACAGAAACAGCTCTTAGAGAAAAAATGAAGAAGGTCCTCCCTTCTGAAGTGTGCAGCTCACTGACAGCAGAGGGCCCGGCTAATTCAAGTAAGTGCAGCATGGCTGATGGTGGCCCTCCATATGGACAAATTAGACTTTGGGAGTCTTACACAGTATTATGCTTAGGGTCTGTTGGTCCTGCCACTAAAGCTGATTTGATTGGATTCGTATCTGTTGGCCTTTTATGGTTTCATTGGGTATATGTGGAGGAATAAAAAGGAATAAGTCACACTTGGATAATTATTTCATTGTCTCTTTTTTCCTGTTCAGCTGGCCAAGATCTTTCTCATGTGATGGCTTCCCAAGGCTTGGTGCCTCAATCTAATGGACAACATGAGATCACACTGACCATTAATAACTCTAGTCTGAGCCACGTGCTGGCTCATGCTACAGGTTCTACGCCTACAACTTCCACAGGATCACCGCAAGAAATAACACTTACAATATCTGGTTAGTTAAACACCATTACACACGTGCATACTTACTCTTTTTCCTCAAAATAGAAACAGTCACCTAGTGTCACCTCTATATTCAAATGTTATATCTACTCTGTTAGGTCAAGATATCATGCAGCTTGGACCTTCAGGAAACAATGATCTGAATGGGAATCTGAGACTAAACACACCAGCAATTACAAATCCGGCACCCGAGACCTCTTTATCATTAAGCAATGATCAAATACTGTCACAAGCCAATACTCTGACAACTACCTCAGGTAACTTAGTTCATCCATTTCTAGTGTTGTTGCTTTGCTTTATATTTAACTAAAATTCACAATAAGCATATTTGTAGAGACTATGATCAGAACACTCTCTGCCCCACCAAGTTGCTTATCTGCTGGGATATTGCATATTTCATAGTTACTTCTTGTAGGTGTCTCTAAGTTAAAACAACAGGAGTAGCTTTCTTTGAATTGAAAAAATACATTAAATACAAATGCAATATGCATGAAAATGCTATTTCTTGTTTTCACTAAGGAAAACAGTTTTTGAATCACCAGGTGACCTTTTGTTTCTGGAAAACGAAACATAAAGCTACAGAGTACAACAAAAAGAAAGAAAAAAACATTAATTCCTTAAAAATATGATTTTGAATTTTAAAAAACTGCAACTTTGTAAGCAACAAAGAATTAACAGTGCTAGTCCAGGAATCATCATGTATATGATATACATATACAGTGATGTCTTAAGGTTTATGCTCTTCATCCACAAATTTAGCAAACTATACATTTGTATTGTGCTTTTTTTGTGATTATAATAATTTTGTAAGAACTCATTCATTTATTCAGTCTGCCCATACATTTGTTCCTCAAAGACAAGCATTAACCCGCTTACACAATGTTATCATCTGTGAACTTTACTTAAAGGGGTGGGTCATCTCTAAGTTAACATTTAGTATGTTATATAATGGCTTATTCTAAGCAACTTTTCAATTAGCCTTCATTTTTTCTTTTTATAGTTTTTGAATTATTTGCCTTCTCCTTCTGACTCTTTCTAGCTTTCAAATGGGGGTCACTGACCCCATCTAAAAAAACAAACAAATGCTCTGTAAAGCTACAAATGTATTGTTATTGCTACTTTTTATTACTCCTCTTACTATTCAGGCCTCTCCTATTTATATTCCAGTCTCTTATTCAAGTCAATGCATGGTTGCTAGGGTAATTTGGACCCTGGCTGCCAGTTTTCTGAAATTGTAAACTGGATAGCTACTGAATAAAAAGCTAAATAACTCAAACACACAAATAATAATAAAAAACAATTGTACATTATCTCAGAATATCATTTTCTACATGATACTAAAAGTTAATTTAAAGGTGAACAGCAGCTTTTTGTTTTTAGGGACGATGATAGGAATTTAAAGGAGAAATCAACCTGTGGGGAATCCCAGTTAGCTGGGGGGTAGTTAGCCTGGGGGGGAGGAGGGAGGGAGGTCTTCTTTGGGTGGAGGGTACTGGGTTTTTTCCCCACAGGTTGATTTCTCCTTTAAGCTCAGCTCAGTTCCCATCTCTGCCTTAAGGCCCAGACCACAGGGGTGAAAAGAGTGATCTTTAATCGTTTAAAGGAGAATTAAAGCTTAACTCAAGAAGTAGACTAGAAATGTTGTAAATTATGGTTTAGGCTTCTGTACCAGCCCAAGGCAACAACAACCCTTTAGCAGGGAAGATCTGTGTCTCCAAAGATGCCCCTGTAGCTCCCCATCTTCTTTTCACTGCACATGCTCTGTGCTGCTGTCACTTACTTAGCTTAGGGACAGACTCAAAATATACTGTACACATAGAATACAAATCTCACAATATAAGGCTGATTAGTAATTAATACAGATAATTACTACATGGCAGCCCAGAAACCAGTGCAACTAGCATCATAATTTCAAAACCGGCCTTGTAGCATCAGCTTATATTACAGGACAACCTCATTTTCTGCTTGATAATTTGTGATGACCCCTAAGCTTAGCTTCTCAACAGCTGCTCAGAGCCCACTGAGCATGTGAGTGTTGCAGACACTTTCCAAGATGGTGAGCCCCTGTGACAAGTTTAAGTCCAGGATCATTGCTGCTATTGAGAAGCTGACATTTTAGGCTGGTGCAATAAGTTCAGTATATAAAATGTGACATTTTTTAGCCACATTCATTTTTAGAGTTTAGTCCTCTGTAAAGTGATTGCAGAATAAGCACAGTGACTTGGGGCATTTTGTCAACATATGACATTGCAGCTATGTTTTGACATGTATTGTATGGGACATTGACTGCCACTGTCATTGTGGAGCAGTGCTGTCACTGATAACAGTGAGACTGGGTGTTTTACCACGTGTGTGTGTTTGAGCACAACAGCAGCAAAATTGTCACACGTCCCACAGATTTGATAGATGTGCCACATCGATATGCAATGTTGTTTACCATATGGCATTGGCACATAGACTAATGATAGTTTATGTTGATCATCTGTTTGGTATGCTTTGTATATTTGTTGCAGAATTAACAACATCATCTGGCAGCCTTCCCTGCACAACATCAATATCACAAACCCCTGTTTCTACTCAGAATTTAGTCATGTCTTCTGGAATGGGAGGTGACGGTAGTGTCACGCTAACACTAACGGACACACAGAGCATGCTGTCTGGAGGTCTCGATGCTGTGACTCTCAATATCACCTCGCAGGTACCGATTCATTTGAGAAAAAAATGACATGCATTGGTATGTAAATTTGCTTTCATAAATTAAACTATGTTTATTTATATTTATGCAAGAAATTGAAGTGACTCGAGCTTTACACTTTTTTTTTACATAATAAAATACAATAAGGATTGTGACGTTTGGCCATTTTCTGATCCTGTTCCAGAATTAGAACTTGTATGTACTCAGAAAGGGCCAAGTCCCCGTGGGAGGTATTTTTCTATAGCTGGCAAAATATGCTATTTTATCCTAACAGTAAACAGTATAAGTACCTAATCATTTTGTATTGCACACGGCAAGTATTTCTTAGAAGCTAGTGCTCAGAACCAATCTAGTTTGCTCAGCCATTAACTTGAAGAGCTGCAAATAACATTTACATCCCAGAAGAGCTCACAAATTGGAGTCCAGGCCTTTTAAAATTATTAATATGCCTCACTTGCGTCTCGTTTTCTCTCCTTTTATATCATACGGTTACTTTTCATGTAACAGTTTGGATTTTGTTAATGTAAAATAAAATCGAGAGATTATAGTAAAACATTGACTGAACATAAATTAATTGTTCAATGTGTCCCAGAAATAAAATTTCCAAGGCACAGCTTGCATGGTTTCCTTTCTAGTAAGCCTTCTTAAGGGCTCTTACAGGCAGGGGAGTGCAGGAGTAGATGTACTGAATTCTTTTCAATGGGGCTGTACTCAGACGCATGTAAGCGACGAACGCAGGTTGGGACGCAGCATGTTGCATTTTTCCTGCGTTCGGCGCTTACATGCATCTGTGTGAGTACAGCCACATTGAAAAGAATTCAGTGCATCTACTCCTGCGCTCCCCTGCAGCTGAACGAATGAAACTGGAACGCAGGGGAGCGCAGCTAAAGATGCTCATAAGAACCCTAAATGAAATCCTAGTCTCCGAGCAGCTGAACACATTAGCGCTAATTAAAGTGGCTTGTGGGTAAAAGCAATTGATTAAACTTTAATTGCATCTAATGTGGTAAACATATAATATGGAAAGAGAGGATATTGTATCAGGTGGGAAAGTGGCAAACATCTCCCCATTTTTAGGTTAACAAAATGCAATGGTGGAAAAACCTACAAAATGCTGTCTTGTACAGTGCAGTACAGTATTTCTCTCAAACTATAACTGCAGTAACTTATAACTCACTTTTTAAATGTATAGTGGCATTGTAAAAGTATTATTCCCAAGGATAATTTTTCCCCCTGATGTCTTCTGTTAAACAGACCCTGGGTGCATATTCGAAAAAAGCAAGGCTCTAAACATAATTAAGCAGGAGCCATGTTTCAGTCTCAGCAGGTTTAGACAAGCTAATGCTTATTTTCTGAACATAGCATTTTACAGTCATTATGGCAAAAGCAATTTGTTGTTGCTAAGGGATGGAGGAAAACGCCATGCTCTACAAAACTGATTAATATAACATAATTAATGAACTGCACTGTTCAATAAAATTATATTCATTACTTCAATTACTTTGATTTTAAATAACAAACATGTTTAACCTGTACCCCACTGATTTGTTTTCCCATTAAGCCATCACAAGAAGCAAAGGGATTAATGCTAGTGATCTCTGACTTACTTTAGAAATGACTGTACACATATATTTTGAGAATATTATGATGCACTTGTACATCCAACCTGCGAATATTTACTATAATAACATAAGGATTTAATGAAGATTTGAATGTAAAAACTGCTACTAAACCAATACAACAAACATAAAGGTTTTTTCCCCCCTCACAGTTCCAGCATAATTACGGCTGTGAGATGGCTGTGGCAGATGCATTAAAACGTGAAATTGCGGAACACGAATCAAATGCAGTTGGTCTTGTAAACAGTGCTACGTGATGTCAGTAAAACGTGTATTAGACAAAATAATTGATTTCCTTTGTAAGCTATAAAAAATATTAAAGTCACGTTGGAATTTTTACGACCTGTGTAAAAGCACTCGGAGCGCAACTATATATGATTATAGAACACTTCTGTCACTCTTATATATGCACGATCTTGTAATGGGTACAATTTACCCTCTTTTATAAAGTATAAGGACCTTTAGAAGTCACTAAGCAGTCCCATATCCAGGTATACAGGTTGTACCATACCATATACAGGACATGTAACTCCAAGGTGACTTCTGTTTTTGTTTTAATGTAGTGTTCTTATATTAAAACAATTGTTAATTATTTAAATATGGCGGCTGTTGTCACAGTCACAGTGTGCTTTCTGCTCTCACAGTCCCCCCATAGTAGCTATGACAGATGTTGCTCTCTCAGTTCATTACATTGTCTGTTCTTTTTTTTTATTTAAATGATAACATGTAATATGATTTAAAAGGCAAATTGTGGAGAAGTATTAAAAAGCACTGCACTTTGTTTTTTATTATATACTAGACATTAAGCCCATTAAATTAACGGGCGCTAGAACATATCCGTGGGGCACATGCGCAGTAGCGAAATCCCACTGACACAGGGACTGTACGCAGAGACACTTCAACTTTATTATATAGGATTTCTTATTGGCCTATTACAATTTATCCAACTTCTTCAAGCTAATCGATTTATGTTGCTTGCTACGGTTTACATCAACCTGCTACTGTATATCACCATAAATCGTCCAGTGATATAAACAGTAGTTTTTAGGATGTAAGATCATTGTGGTCTAAACATTCTAAAGATAGAAGATAAGCCAGTTTTAACACATTCTCACAGGCCTTCCATTTCAGTCTGTATATTGTTCATTTCAAACCACAAAATGCACTTGTGAGCATTTACATTCTATCATGTGAAAATGTGCTTATGTTAAATATGCTTACTTTCTATTAGGCTCAGCAGTTCCCTGGAATCCTTTCTGATAGTAGTTTGTCTGGACCAAATGGAGCAGGCCCCCAGCAGGTCATTTTGGTGAGCCATGCGGCACAGCCATCAAGCGCCAGTGAGCTTGGTTACCAGGTACTAGATTTGCTCGATTTATGCTAAATAAAAGAAACTTTTATTAATATTAATTATATTCTAAAGCTAATATGTGAACATGGGATTGACCTGTCCTAGTCATTAACTGAACAGACAGATTGGTGCTTCCTTCAAGAAAATATAGTCAGTATAAGTTTGTGTGAATGTATTCCAGCATAGCTGCCTTGCATTGAATACAGCTACAGCCTCTTGATCCAAATTCCCTCTTACATATCTTTCAGGAAAGGGGCTCATGGTATTATTCACAGATTCATTTGTTGTTAGTCAATGTAGATAACTACCCATGTATAGACACCTTTTCTGCAGTATTCATTGCATCTCAACATTCACTAGACCAGGAGTGCCTATACTTTACCCATGCGAGGTCTACTTTTAGGGATGTTGTCCCATTATGATCTACATCCATAAAAGTATTATTAGCATTCTGTTACATTGAAAATATTACTTAAATATTGACTTATTAGAAAATGTATATTGCTATATTTAACAAATAACGATTTCTTATGTAACCTTAGTAATAAAAAAATATCTGAATGTAAACCATGAAATATGAGGGTGATTTAGACAAGCTGTTTGTTGAGATCTACTGTCTCTTGAGATCTACTGATCACCAGCTAAAGGTCTACTGGTAGATCCCGATCTACCTTTTGGGCACCCCTGCACTAGACAAATTAATCAAATACAACTTTAAATCTTAATATTTTCAAAGACAAGATACATTGCTAAAAAATAGTAACCTACTAACTGCCCAAGAAGTAAATGGTAGGCCAGTGAGCAAAGAGAGGAGAATAATTGCAAGGGGATGCTTAGGTCATTATGTTCTCCAGCAGAAGATGCATTTCATACAGGGGCTGCTTCCGTAATCCTATCTCACCATTGCATAGTGCAAATTTTTAATCATAAGACATTCCTAATATGAGTAACTGTTCTTACATTAAAAAATAAATTAAATAAAAAAAAGCTTCTGAAACAGTTAGTCTACATTACATTAATAAAATGGTTGGGGAGAGAAATGAACAGGGTGGAAACACATTAATTGCACATATAGTTTATGCATCTGAGCTGGATGTACATTTATTTCAGAAATTGCGGTAACTAAATTGGAAACAGTCTCTAGCATCTTTAATACGAGAAAGACACAGCCAGTATGTGTGGAGATGAAAAGACAAGAGTAGGAATTTTTTATGAACTGATGGCTGAAAGGAGACCATCACTGACAAACTGCATAAAGAGTTAGATGTAATGATGAAGATGATGAAAAAAGCATTGAGGCAAATTATTATTTACACCATATGGTATATGTAATTTACAACTGATGTTTACACTCTACTTAAAGGAATACTTTCATCAAAATATAATCACCCTGATGTAATATAATGCATTAAGTTTGCCCAGGAGCAGAAACCCATAACAACCAATAGGATGTTTGCTATTAAACAGGTGACCAGTAGATGCTACCTGTTGCAATGGGTTACCACACCGGGGCAAACAATGCAATTTATCGCATTACATACAGTAGCTATGTAAAAAACGTTTCAATGTTTTCGTGTAGCGATAAAGCCTTTCAAGGGGAATTGAATAGCTTTAAGATCTGCTTAAACGATCCATAAACTTGGGTATTAAACCAAATCCTTTATATTTGGATTTGCCAAATACAAACTCTTAATTGCTTATTCACATCTGATTCAATAATTGCATCAGTTTTTGACACATCATTCTTACTATATGCAGAAAGGTGGGGAGCCCTTCTCTGGGTTCTAGCATTGAAAGTTAAAAAAAGATTTACCGGTAGGTACTGCAACAGAGAGAAGATGGATATCACTATTGTCTCGTTTGCGACTGCGTCTTCCTATACGATATAGATTGAAATGTTCTGTCTGTAATGTCTCTAGGTTACTGGTGATGCACAAATTGAAAATAACAACCAAGCTGATAAGGAAGGGAGACTTCATCAGTGTTTTGAATGCAATCATTGCTTTCCGTCAGCTGCCATTCTGGCAGAGCACAACAAAGAAGCTCATGGCAAGGAGCGGATTCACGTTTGCCACCTCTGCAATAAAGCCTTTAAAAGAGCATCTCACCTAAAGGTAACAGGCTAAAGTTTTGACTTTGCCGTTTCTTCCTCATTCAACCCTTTTTCTGAAATATTGTGCACCTGGTACAATCCTTTTTGTTTCTCACAGGAGCACACGCAGACACACCAGCCTGGTCCATCACGAAGTTCGCAGATGCCAAAATTATTTAAATGTGATACATGTGACAAGGCATTTGCTAAGCCAAGTCAACTGGAAAGGCATAGTCGCATTCATACAGGTAATCATTGATGACTATGTTTTATAGAGCTTGTATTATCTGGTTGTATTTTATTTAAAATGAATAGCAGCACAATGATTTTTAAGTAAATTTAGACAAATAATAGACTCATAACTTCCTAACACATGTTAAAACAAATACCAACTATTTCTTGCCCTGCTCACTTTAAGAGATACTGACACTTGAAATTAAACTCTTTTTCACATCTATCATAATATTGCCTTTGAAAGCTTTGCCATAAAGTATTTGCCCAATGCTTTTACATTACCTGTCTGACTCCCTGTGATCGCCTATGAGGGGGCTGCCATATTTGTGCAGCAGGAGTCCGTTAGCATTAGAAACTTTAACTGACAGGCTGAGATGGGACAGTCAGGTTGGCAAAACAGTCAGGTTTAGAAACTTCAACTAACAATTGCTTACAAAAATAAACCTCTCAGCCAAAAACAATCAACATGACCTATAGTTAACTTTTAATATACATTCATATTTTAACTTTCCCCCATATGTAATAAAAGTCACTAAGTTTGCCCAAGAGCAGTAACCCATATCAACCAATAAGATGTTTGCTTTTAAACAGGTGACCAGTAAATGCTTCCTGCTGATTGGTTGCTATGGGTTACTGCACCCTAGGCAAACGAAGTGCCTTTTATTACATAACCACATATTGGTCTTGACTTTTGAGCATTGTACTATCAGACATCTCTTGAATTGAACAAAACAGAGTGGCAACAGATTAGAGCCTGGAACACCTATTAACTCATTGCTTTTGTTACAGTTCACTTCATATCCCTGCTCTGAGTATGTTCTGCGTCTTTGAGCTTCTTATAGGGAAATATATCTTTTTAAGTAGGTTTTAGCATTTTAGTATATAGGTTTTTGGACTGTCAAAATTAATTTTGAAAATGTAATTTAGGTATGTTTCTCTTTTAGAAGTTTTATGAGCTCAATATCTTTTAAAATACTTTATAGCTAGAATGCAAATATTACACGGTGCCATTCACAACCCATTCAGGCTATTTTCTGATAGAAGGGGATTTGACAATAGATCCAATATCATTACTTTATTTGCATTTCCTTTTTCTCACAGATCAATAATCTATAATGATTTCCAGGCACCAAGCCAGCTCTTTATAAGCAGAACCTCTCCATATGATGGTTCCACTAATAAACGTAAAGGGAACTATCTTGAGAATGTGAAATAAGCTTCAGCATACTTTAATCAGAAATGTTCTAAATACAATCAATTAAATATTTTGAACCATTTCTGAAACCATTTCTTCACTATTTTTCTCTCAGCATCTGTTTCACTTAATTCTGTCTTCATGCAGCAGTTGGGTGTCAGATATTCATTGACAGTTAGATCCAATTAACTCCACTTTCATCAAAAAAGATAACAGTGGTATGTCTTTCATTTCCCAGGAACATCTGAGTACTGGAGTGTTTTCTGAACAAAGATTTTTAGTGAAGCAGTATTAAATCAAATGTGAAAAACTCTGTGCAAAAATGTGGGTACTCTTGTAATATTGCTAATTTGAATGCACTGCTCAATACTGATTACTGGCAACACCAAATTGGTTGAATTAGCTTGTTAAGCCTTGAACTTTATAGCCAGGTGTGTCCAATCACGAGAAAATGTATTTAAGGTGGCCAATTGCAAGTTGTGCTTCTGTTTGACTCTCCTCTGAAGAGTGACAGCATGGGATCCTCAAACAACTCTCAAAAGATCTGAAAACAAGATTGTTCAGTATCATGGTTTAGGGGAAAGCTACAAAAAGCTATCTCAGAGGTTTAAACTGTCAATTTCAACTGTAAGGAATGGAATCAGGAAATGGAAGGCCACAGGCACAGTTGCTGTAAAACCCAGGTCTGGCAGGAAAAGAAAAATACAGGCGCGGCATATGCAGAGGATTGTGAGAATGGTTACAGACAACCAAAGATCACCTCCAAAGACCTGCAAGAACATCTTGCTGCAGATGGTGTATCTGTACCTCGTTCTACAATTCAGCGCAATGTGCACAAAGAACATAGTCCGCACTCTTGTGTACAAGAGCTGAAACGTTGAATAAACACAACTTTTTTTCACTTCACAAGACCTAAGAGTGCGGACTAGGTTTTGTTGCTATATATATATAGATAGATAGATAGATAGATAGATAGATAGATAGATATTTATTACATTTATAATACATACAGCAAGACCCACCTAAATAACAGAAATATAAAAAATTAGTTTATAGACAGGTTAGGCAGAATAATCTTTAGTCATGTTGCTGAGTAATTATGGATGATTTTCTTTTACCTTTGGCATTAACCAAAACCATGCCAGAATGGATTTGTATGTAGCTGCAATTTACTGTTTCTGAGGAACAACTACAAAGCCCTGAGCATCATTTGTATCTCTAAATACATTTTCTTGCTTTAAAACATCACAGTTGCCACCTGCTTTCATCTTCATATTAAATGCTGTGGACATGAAAGGAAAAGAAACATAGAGTTCACAGAGGAGTGAGGCAATCTTGCTGCAGTTTTTTGGGCAATTATGCACAATTTGGATCGTATTTGTTAATATTGGTTTAAATGGAAAAATATACTCTCTTTATAAGTTTACCTTCCTCTTATTTCCCTTTAATAGGCATCAGTCATTGAGGGCATATCATATTGTGTGCTTTAAAGATTCCTTCTAAGCATGTGGATATGAATAGGAGCTTCAGAAATACTTGCTTTGGTCGAGGCAATCTCTGTAGACTTCAATAGCATGAAAGAATCACTTTATAACCACAAAATGGTTAAATTGAATGGAGATGAGGATTTAGAATGCCCATATTTCCTTTCTTTTTTTGTAACAGCCAGTCATCACTTTTTTAATAGTCTTTAATTTAAAAATGTAAAAAAAAAGTTTTGAGGGGAAAAATTGCAGAAATAAGATAAAAAAAATTTGCATTTCACAATACAATATCATTCATTAGAATTATATTCCATATTGTTATTGCATATACTGCATGTTTTGAGCTCTTTTAAGGTGGCTATTTTATCAAAATTGATGGCTTTTTCAATTTTATGATATACATTTATAAAATCTGCGCAATTGTTGGAAAAAGAATGTGTATTTTTTTTCATGAATGTCTTTTATTAAATTCCTCTGTTAGTGCTCTACTTCACTTATTGTCACATCTACTTCACTACTGTCCTCCTGTAAATGAAGGTTTTCATTTATCCAGGCTATGATATAAGTCTAATGCAACTGGACTAGGAGGGCCTAGGGAGACCCGTCAGTAGACACTGGTTGGACCACATACATAAGCCAATAAATTGCCCATCTGAGGCTGAAAGGAGGAACCAGGATGGCAGTTTTTATTGGCCAGTGTATTACTGCTGTTTGTCCCCACAATATTAGCAGGAAAGCTGTTTTGTGTCTTTTGACACCCTTACTGTACAAAAGTGTTCTATTTCAGTTTTCCTGGCCTTTAAGATGACCATAGACATGCAGATTTTGTTCTTTGTGCAGGAAACTCTTGTTCGTATCAGTCTAACGATCTACCATTAACCATTCAGATTGAAATAAGTAGGAAAAACAAAATCAGACAAATGTTCTGGCCAGCAATCGTATGAAAGTTATGTTCGACAAATAATAGAGACAGTCACTCACTGACATACGGTAATCAGATCTTATCGTTAGCTGATATACATCTTTTAACCTGTCCGATCTACTATATGACTGATTGTCATGGTATGAAAAATGTTGGGACAATCCACACACGGTCTGAAAATCGTATGTATCTTGTTTCATAAGATTATATCTTTGCGTCTATGGTCAGGGGGGGTTAATGATAAGAAACCATTAAACTATACCAAGTATACTGTATTTGATTATGTTTCAATTACATGTAACTAATGACTTTGTTTTAAGGAGTATAGTCCCTAAAATTGTCTCTTTAACAAGTTATATGCATATATTTACATACAGGAGAACGTCCATTCCAGTGCACATTATGCGAAAAAGCATTTAACCAGAAAAGTGCGCTGCAGGTGCACATGAAGAAGCACACGGGTGAGAAGCCGTACAAATGTGACTATTGCTCCATGACCTTCACCCAGAAATGCAATATGAAACTGCATATGAAGCGCACCCATGCCTATCCTGGTGAGTATGTTGCAATGCTAGTATCTGTTTGCATTATACAGTATTTATTAGCAATGTTCCAGTAATGGCTTGCCTGAAGCCTATATCAGTGAGCAGGGGCTGCTCTGTCCATGTGAGGCTTATGCAGAACTAGCAATCAGGGTTGATTTTGGGTACATTGACTTCACCCATATCAGAAATATGCCAGCAGTTATGTCCCTACAATGCAGATATCCAGTTGTCTTGCAGGATTAGATATACCACCTGCCCATCACAATCTGCCTCATGTACCCATAACTCGAAGAGAACTGGCTTCTCAGTGGGATGTTACAGAGAGATGGGAGGATTACACAGCAAGATTATTAAATTTAACTCAACTTTTACCCCAAAATCAGGATTTTGAGTTCTCAGATCTTTTGCACTTTACATTTGTTTCCTATATTTAGCAGTTTATGGGATTTCGACCTCTAATACCAAGGTTTTGGCTCCCTCTGAAAGTAGGGATAACTTACAATACTCCAAATCTCAATCTTCAAAACACTGGGTTCAACACATGATTTTAGCCACATGATCTAGAGCAGGCCCCTGTACCACCTTTATGTGATATATTATCCCGCTGTTTTTTACACAGCATAATAAATATGCCCCATAGTGTTTTACATCTGCATATTTCAACTGTCCGTGAAATGTCTGGTACCTCCATACCTCCTGCCATTGACAGGTGGTTATTGCCCCAAAAATGCACATTTGACAAATGACAGGAGGTTTTATTTCTTTCCATTTGTGATTTATTTGCATAAGAAGAAGTTTACTATGATGGTTCTGTACTATTACCCATTCATTTGTTACTAGCACTTCCAGTGGTGCTATACAAGTCTCATACCAGCTAGCCTCGCCCAAACCCATGGTATAGGAGCCTCACCCAAGGCTTGAACTGAGATAAGCATTTTAGAAGAAGATAAGGTTGAAGGCATAGTCTCCATCAGAACATTTCATCTGGTTCAGAAGATCTTGAAACCAAGATGGTGAAATGGCAGTCATGGAACTTGTGCCTTCATGCTAATTAAGGTCCTTACAAACAAGGATAACTGTTATCTCGTAATATTTCCTTTAGAAGAGAATACAATATCGTAGGGATTAAAGGAGAAGGAAAGGTTAAAACTAAGTAAGCCTTATCAGAAAGGTCCATATAAATATACCAGTAAACCCCCAAAGTAGTGTTGCTCTGAGTCCCCTGTCAAAAGAAACACTGCATTTCTTTCGTTCTATTGTGTACACATGGGCTTCTGTATCAGACTTCCTGCCTTCACCTTAAACCTCATTGCCCTGGGCAAGAACATGCCCAGTTTGCTCCTCTCCCCCCACCCCTCCCTTCTCTACTGTAATCTGAGCCCAGAGCAGGGAGAGACTCAGGCAGGAAGTGATGTCACACCACATTAATACTGCAGCTCCTATTCTAAACAAACAGAGAGTTTCTAGAGCTTGCTCCTATTCTAAACAAACAGAGAGTTTCTAGAGCTTTTTACTCAGGTATGGTAAAACATTCTACAGAATAAATATAGCATTCTAGCTTGCACTATTGCAGCTCATCTATTGGCAATAAAATGCCTCCCTAGCTTTCCTTCTCCTTTAAGTAGGCCTGTTGCCTATAATATGTTTTATTTAGCATGAAATATTTAGCATATTTAGCATTACTATTCTTGTGTCTTTTGTAGATCTGATAGACGAAGTCTCTCTGCACCAAGAGGAAGAGGAAGAAGGTGAAGAAGATATCCGGCAAGCTCTTGACCTGGAAGAGGTTGTTCAGGAATCATCAGGGGACTGGCAGTGTGGCATAACAAATGTTTTCCGGTGACTTTGTTCAACAACAAAAGTATGCAGGACAAAACAAACACACACAACTCTTCAGTGTCTAATGCCAATGCGTTTTTAGAAAATTTTCCTACTGGATAGAACTGGTGATGTTTTACTGGAACCCATAGCAGTTCATCACTAAAGGATTCAATTTCTGAGACATTTTCATATAAGCGCTAAACACTTTAAAGTTCAACTCAGGTAACCTTTGACAGACCTTATTTTCAAGTACTTTTGTGTTGTTTATAAATGCTTATCAGATCTTGTCATTTGGGCATGGAATTGAGATAATCCGTGGACCTTTCTATTTTCTGAACCTGAAGTGTAAAGCAGATTCCACGCATGCAGTTGATTCTCTCCCTCTTTTACAGACAGTTTACCTGTGCATCAGCATTACTGACCATCTTTACTTTATTTGCTTTAGCCAGAAGTGTGAAAAAAGACTAAAAACTGTGCTACTTTGTTCCGTGGCATTTTTTGTTTTATGCTGGTTAATATACCGGGAAGTTCAAAGCTGATTAAAGTGGCTGGGCCACTTTAGTGTATGAATAAGTAAAGCTGGAGTCCAGAGTTAGTCTTGGATGTCTGAGACGTCACACAGCTATTTTATTTAATAAAGTTTTGTTTATTTGTTTTCCTCCTTTGTGTTATAAAAATATGTTTTATGCATTTTTTTGTAGATACCTTAAGTTTCTTGTTTTCTTTAAACGTCCGTGCAGCAATTCAATATTACATGTAAGAACTTGCAAGAACTATCAACCATTACTACACATTGAAAGTACTGATTATTACATTCAAATCCCAGATTTTTCTGTATCCAATCATTGGTCACGTTCCATATAGCTTCTCAGTAATTGGATTCCTTGGGGTAGTACTATCAAATGATGTCTGTTACAGGGAAGTCATTTTAAAGTATTTATCTTCTGCCTGCCATGATGTAACTACAGAGAGTGAGGAGCCAAATGAAATGTGACCAATGAATGGAGCACCAATTTGTCATGGTAACGGCATTTGTAGGCTAATGTCACACAAGATGTTAGGTTGCCATCAGGCAGAAAACATGAATAGCCAGAATGCATCTCACTGCTGCACACTTAGAGGTGAAAGACTGACCTTAGAAATGTTCAAATGAGCACATTCAAGCAAAGGTCTGTCTGAGTGTCTGTCACCACTAAGTCTACTTCACACTTCTCATTCCTCATAGATTAATACAGCCGAGAGAGGCATAGTGACCTGCCTGATAGCAGTGACAAAATGCACGTTTCTTAAACTTAAAGGGATACTGTCATGGAAATTTTTTTTTTCAAAACGCATCAGTTAATAGTGCTGCTCCAACAGAATTCTGCACTGAAATCCATTTCTCAAAAGAGCAAACAGATTTCTTTATATTTAATTTTGAAATCTGACATCAGGCTAGACATATTTTCAGTTTCCAGCTGCCCCCAGTCATGTGATGTGTGCTCTGATAAACTCCAGTCACTCTTTACTGCTGTACTGCAAGTTGGAGTGATATCACCCCCCCCAGCAGCCTAACGACAGAACAATGGGAAGGTAACCAGATAGCAGCTCCCTAACACAAGATAACAGCTGCCTGGTAGATCTAAGAACAGCACTCAATTGTAAAAATCCAGGTCCCACTGTGACACATTGAGTAGGAGAAACAACATCCTGCAAGAAAGCAGTTCCATCCTAAAGTGCTGACTCTTTCTGAAAGCACATGACCAGGCAAAATGATCTGAGATGACTGCCTACATACCAATATTACAACTAAAAAAAAATATACTTGCTGGTTCAGGAATTAAATTTTATATTGTAGAGTGAATTATTTGCAGTGTAAACAGTGTAATTTATTAATAAAAATGACACCATAAAAATCATGACAGAATCCCTTTAAGTCTAAGCGGCAGATTTCTTTTCATTCCTATGAGATTTTTACAATTGTATTTATCAAATGGTCAACTTCAGCTTTTACCCATTGATAAAAATCCCATAGGAATGAATAGAAAGTGGATGGGTTTTTCTGCAGTGAGCTGTAATCTCACACTTTGATAAATCTGCCCCTCAGTAAGTCTATCCAGGTGAGTGAAGGTTTATTGCCTGTTTAAGTGCCATACAATTTAGAATCTATGGTTCCTGCATAAAAAAGACCATACATTTTACATATGCAGTCACTATATGCTGAGCATTTCTTTATATGGCAACTTGCAATATAGATCAAAGAGCTGAGCCCTGGAACTGAAGGGGTTCAAATGTTAATATATTTAAGGTGAGATCCCGAGCTGCTCTTGCCTCGTGTGCAGTGCAACGTGCAGCAAGTTACCAGGTATGTCAAAAATCTGCCTTTTGTAACTTTTACAGCCAAATTTCCATTTGAGCACAATTGCACTCTCTGGACTGGCAGTGTCCCCCACTAGACCCACACCAAGTTCTCTAGTTTTTGTTGAGCCATCGCTGAGAAATTTCAAAATTCTTTCTTTATAGATATCTGAAGTTCTAGAAAGGAGCCTTGCTTCTAATTCGAATTCTGCCGCGGTATAAACATAATATCACATGCAGATGTTTTAGTTAAACACTATCTGCTTTAGTAACCTTAAAGTGACCTACACGTTTTTGCCGTCAGTGACAGAGGCATACATCGCTTGTGTCAAGATAACATTGTCTATCAAGTGCAAAGAGGTTCTTGGACTCTGTATATAGACTTGTTGCTCACATACATTAAGGGCAGAGACACACTCAGATTTAGGGAGATTAGATGCCCAGCAATTTATCTCCCCCCGAACTGCCTTTCCCTGCCTTCCTGCCGGCTAGAATGTAAATCCCCAGCGGGATTGCACTCGGAACGCTTCGTTTTCTTAAGTCGCCTGGTTTCCTTGTGAGGCAACTTTGGACTGCTTCGGAAAACGAAGAGCTCGAAGTGCCATCCCACCGCTGATTTACATTCTAGCCGGCAGGAAGGCAGGGAAAGGCAGTTTGGGCGGAGATAATTTGCCCCAAAGAAGAGGAGATTTGTTGCCGGGCGACTAATCTCTCTGAATCTGAGCATGTGTCTCTGCTCTTAACATTGTAGGACAAGCTTTAGAAAACTTTCATACCCTAGGCCAGGGGTCCCCAATAGGCTTGGGCAAATTTGACCCATTTGTTTCACCAAAAATTTGCCGCCGGCGAAAAGTTGCTGATGCCCATTAAAGTCTATTGGCTCTTCGTTTCCGAAGTTGCCCAAAGTGTCCTCGTGAGGCAATTTCGGGCGACTTCGGAAAATGAAGCGCCGCCAGTGCCATGCCGCAGGCGATTTTTCATTCTAGCAAGCGGAAGACAGGGGGAAGCAGTTTGCAGAGATTAGTGGCCCCAAAGAAGAGGCGATTAGTCGTCGGGTGACTAAATCTCCCCAGATCTTCCAGTGTGACCTTATCCTTAGTCTAAGCAACTAATAGGCTTTTATTTTGTATGTTTTCTTTAATCATTCGTCTTCCTATTCTGCCTGTTTCCAGCCTGGAACTGCAAATACTATCTGATTGGGCAAATGATAAGCAGAGGATGATCAACTGTGAATGTTTACTGTTATTGTTGTACTTATTTGTTGCGCTTCGCTGTTTTCATGCCCAGTCCTATATACAGCGTCTGCCCCATTCTGACCTCCCCATGCCCAAAAGTTTTCAATATTTCAAACGCCACAAAATTAAAAATGAAGACAAATTTCAAATAGGTCTGTCTACATCATGCTAAAGGTACATTTTCAGGTGAACTACTCCTTTAAATCAGCGAGGTGCTATGAGTGTAATAGACCTGATTTATAGACACACTGTGTACCATCATATAATAAGGTCATAATGTTTTGCTTCAGAATATTTTGCAATATTGTCACTGTAAATATTTGTATAAATAGAGAGGATACATATTTTTGGTGTAAATATCAAACTTCCATTTGTCTTATTTGTGTATTTCTAACAGTATATGATAGAGGTATGTTTGTACATAGGTTCACATCAATATTTTACATTTCATATTTTATTTTTGTTTGTTCTGATTGCAACCATTTATCATACAGTTGTAGGATCATTAAACGGTGCTTCCATCTCCTTAGCAAATAGGTGAGAGCACCCACAGCGCAGGACTGAGGTGGGTGACGGGATGGACGCATTGTTTAAGCGCGCTGCATCTATGTATAAAAGTGTTTCCATTTTCTTCTATATAATGTTGCTCTTATAAAGTCTTGCCGTTGTACATAACTGATATAGTGACATTGAGAAAACACTGCTTTGTTAAATATTTATGATGAAAAGATTAAACATAATACATTTTGTATATTGTGTTGGTGACAAGAGGTGTTTTCTTTATCATTTCATTTTCATCTGTCAGTGACCCTTCTCGGCACATACAGCCAGGGCCGCCATCAGGGGGGTACGAGTGTACCGGGCCTGATGGGGGCCCGGCAGTGCTGAACTTTTGAAAGAGCCGGGCTCCCCTTGACAGCGTCGAACAGGGCCGGAACTAGGGGTAGGCAGAAGAGGCACGTGCCTAGGGCGCAATCAAGTGGGGGCGCCAAGAACGTACCTCTTTCTTCAGCCTACCCCTTGTCCGGACCTTTTCTCTCCCACCGGCGCTCTCTTCCCCCTTCACGAATAAAAATATTTCCGGCATGCGCAGTTTATGCCACAGTTCCTGACACACGCAGTTTCTGATGTGCACGCATGCGCACTTCCGGCTGTGCGTGTATGCGCATTTCTGGCTGCACGCGCATGCGCACTCGAAGTCCGGCGCGCAAGGGGGCGAAGAGGGCTGCCGGGTTGCCTTGGGCGCCCGGCTGTCTTGGCCCGGCCCTGGCGTCGAAGCCCAAAGCTGTGCCGCCTCCTTCCGAAGTCCTGAATGCGGAAGTGCCAAAAAGCCGAAGTCTCGAATGCAGAAGTGGTGAAAAGCCGAACAGCCAAAGTCCCCAAGCGGCAAAAATAGCCAAAGTCACAAAAACAGCCGAAATTGAAGTCCTGAAGCGGCAAAAAGACCCAAAGTCACAAAAGGAGGCGAGTTCTGAAGCCACGAGTTCAATTCCTCTGAACACCCATGTGTTTTTTTTTAATCCCCTTGCCACCAATGTTTTATTTTAATACTCTATAGGCCCCTGCCACTAATGTTTTTTTAAAAAATATTCTTTGGGGTATTTTTTATTTGTAAGGGGCTCCTGGCTTTTTTTTTTTTTTTTTTAACGTATAGGGGGCCCTGGTCACCAATAGCTTTTTATTACTTGTGTGTGTGGGGGTTACCTTTTTTAGCGCTGATGTCTGTGTGGTATTTTAACTGTGATGTAGAATGGGCGGGATCTGGGGCGGGGCTTGGGGGCCGCTTTAGGCGGGGCCCATGCTGTACGGGGGCCCGTGAATTCTAATGGCGGCCCTGCATACAGCAGATAAAGCATTGGCAGATGCTGTATTGAAAGGAGTCGCAGCAGCTCCCCAGATCCACTCGGGCCTGAGCAAAACACAAAAATGATATTTTAGTCTATAGTTGCGATGCAGTGTATGGATTGTATGTAGCTGCCAGTGATAAGAATGCTGACAGGGCTAGCTGCTTTGATCTGCAATGCCATTCTTCAGGGACTTTAGCAGAAACATTTCTCTGCCTCACTGAATGCATCTCCTAGTGGCAGAATGCATAATATATATGGGAAGTCAAATATGTGTATATCAAATAAAAGCTTCTTCAAATACAATTTGGAAAATATGGAGAGCGCTCCCTCTCCCCATGCCTGTGCATATGTTCTGCTATTCTGCTGCGGGACAGTGACACTTCAGTAGAGACAAGCAGAGCAGTACTTTGTCTCATCCTCCCGTTATTTACTTGTATATGTATTGTATGTATGCCACTCCACTTCTGTGTTTCATTTATTCACTTAAAGGCTTCTCCTTCGCTGCTGGATGCTCTGTTACATCTGTCTCAGTGTCACATTGATAAGACTCGGCAACAAGCAGGCAGCCCTTTACTGAATGCTAAATTAACACTGGACTCTAGCAGCCGGCATGCTGGGTTTTATAGTTTTCCCTGAACATAAATACAGGAAGGATGAGACGGGATTGTTGAAAACAAACACTAGAATTATCTTTTGAAGTCCAACCCATCATCTGAAAAAGCCACTTCAAACTGATTTCAGAAAGGATGGCTCCGAGCTCTGCATATCCAGTAATATATGAAATAATGCTTAAAGGGTAAGCATACCCCTGCTTTTTGACATGAGCTCATTTAGTTGGGCTTCTGTAAATAAATGTATTTAAACACCTTCTGTCCAAGAATAATGGGGTTATCTATTAAGGTCTGAGTTTTCAAGCCGATTTTTTTGGTCAAAACTCACATTTTTGGATAAAAAAAAAACTTGAGTAATTTGAATGAATCGAGTTAATTATTTGTGTAAAACTTGATCAATTTGTTTTCGGGTTTTACAACACGAATTTGCAGAATCTAGTTTTTACCATTCAAGTTTTTTGTTAGGGAAAGGTCACACTGGGCGTTTCGGGGAGAGATTTAATCGTCGACGCTAAGCACACACGGCGATTAGTTTTCCCGAAGTCGCCCGAAGTTGCCTCAGGAGGAAACTTCGCAAAAAGAATCGCTGTGTGTGCTTAGTGCGCCGCGATTTTTCATTTTAGCCAACGCAAGAGTGAGGGAAGGCGCTCGGGGAGATTAGTCACTGCAAAGACGAGGCGACCCAGTGTGACCTTACCCTTAAATATGAAACCACTCAAGTTGAGAGTTCATTTGAGGTATAAAAAACTCTAGCATTCAACCTTCGCAGCCATCGCAACACTTCGCCAGGCGAAAATTCACTCAGACAACGCTAATTTACTAAAATGCACACTGGCTAATTTTCGCTAGCGTTGCTTCAGCAATCAAATCGAAGATACGCTAGCGTTTAATTACCTAACGCAACTTCATTAGAGGTCTTCGCTCAGGCTAATTTGCATATGGTGGGAAATGATAAAGTTGAATGGACGTTTATGTTGCAGCAAATACATTACATTACACAAGTCCAGGGAACCTTAATAAAGGCAATAGAGTTGGTATAAAGTCCTATACATGAGCCCAGTGTATAGTTTATGTTCTATATGTTAGAAAATGTATGGGGGAACCCGGTTACCCAAAAAAAATTTAAGGACTTATGCAGGCTATCACTCTGAAAAAAGGAGAAGACGCCAGCGGTTTTTGGGACTTAGAATCTTCTCCACTAAAAATATGATGTAAGTAACAGAAAATTGAGGAAGATCTATGCACTCCAGTGCACTTCTCCTGGTCTGAGCTGGCGAAGGTAAGTCTGGGCAAAAGAGGTAACGTTCAGTAAAATCCGCATCTTAGTGAATTTGCGGAGTAACATCCATTCGCCAGATTGAATTTCGCCTGGCAATAGAGTGCGTCTGTCTCTCTCACTAGCGAAGTTACGCCTGCACCCGTTAGTAAATCGGAGACGTGCCTGAAAGCAGAAACGTTGGCGAATTTTTGCCAGCGTTAGTCACTTCGCCCTTTAGTAAATCTGCCCCAATGACTGGATTAAACAACTGGCTCCTTCCTGACAGCCAAGATACTATATACAGTATCTATGCCACCATGTTCTTTGGTAGTAAAGTTGTGGGAACTGTTATTCGGAAACCCATTATCCAGAAAGTTCTGTATTATGGGAAGTCAATCTCCATTTTAATCAAATAATTCATATATATGCAATTGCGTAGGAAAACTTGAGGGTATATTGGCCTTTACGAAATAACTCAGTAGTGTTGAGGAGCTTATACAGAAGTAAAAGGCAATCTAAATTGTACGGAACTCAGAAGAAAAAAATAAACTTCTGCTGGGTGAATATATGCCTTTTTATGCAGTGATGTCTGTATTGCTGTTTCAAGATAGTGTGCCAAATACAATGGTCCAGCGGATTATCCCTCCATCTCTAGCAATGGCTACTATAATGCAGTGCTTTATCTATTTAAGAGATGTAAAAATAAATTTTTCATATTTTTCATCTAGGGTAGCCATACTATGAAAAGTGTGCGTGGGAGGGTAAGCTTTATCTTGTAAAATTATTGGATTAATGCCTTTGAAAATGATCTTGAAAATTTGCAGCCGGGAGAAAATTATCTTTTTTTTTTCTTCTTAGTATTACCTAGCCTTCAGCCACATTAAGGTAATATATTGTAAAAGATTATCTTGCAATTCCAGCTGTTTTTTTACACATTCAACAACGTTTTCTGGCAAACATTCTGTATAATCTCATCACAGGTCCTATAATGAGATTCAAATCCATACCTCTGGCTCCCGTATATTGGAAACCATAATACATTCGGTAGAGCTGGTGCCAAACCTAAAACACAAGCTGTTCTTTGATAAGAAAATTTGTTAATATTTACATTTTAAAACATAAAGGTTTCAACCGCAGCCTAGAAAGTCATAGTATATGATTCTGAGCATGTAAAAGTCATTTTTCATGGGACTTAAATTACAGACTTATACATACCCATGCCCAGGTACTGTGCAATGAAAAAACAACTATAAAAATTTCTTCCTACTATTTAACTCAGTTTGGCTTTTATTGATTAAGTTGTGGTTTGACTCCTTTCTAACATGTAGTTGACTGATAGTTACAAGTTCCCTCTGGTTAATTCATTTAAAGGAGAAGGAAAGGCAGCAATCACTGGGGGGTGCCAAATGTTAAGCACTCCCAAATGATTGTAATGTCGTACCTGATACCCCAGGCAAGTGCTCCTATCAGCAGAAAACTGCAGCAGCCTGGGGTTCTTTCAACTAGAACAATGGAGTGATTCTCTTCCTGCTTCTTCTTTCTTCTTGCAGGTGCAAATGCGCAGTGAAGAGCTGAACCTTATTTAAAAAAAGCCTTTTCACTCTACTGCACATGTGTCGGCCTGGGGTTTTGAAGACAGAAGGAGCGAAGAAGAGGATTGCTGAAAAGAACCCCGGGTCAGGGGCTGCTGCCGCCTGAGGCCCCCCTCCCACTCCGTGCTTCTAACTTCTAGCATTGGAGCAGGTGGAAGAGGGGCCACATCGATAGTGCAGTGAGCACTATTGCGCTTGCTGCACTAGAAGAGACGAATTTCTGTCAGGGGCTGCTGCCTGAGGCAGCAGCCCCGATGCCACCCCCTCCCGCTCTGCACTTTTAACTTCTAGCATCGGAGAGGGTGGAGGATGGGCTGCATCGCTAGTGCAGTGAGCGCTATTTTTTTAAAAAAACAGAAATTCAGCTCTTAAAGTTACCATAGCCGGCTTTTTTTGCCGCCCCTGGTAACTGGCCGCTCCGGTCGTCTGAGGCAAGATTCTCACCTTGCCTCATGGCCGGAGCGGCCCTGGCCAGGGCAGGATTCTGCTAACAGGAGCACCTGCTAAGATATCAATTAATTGAATACAATCACTCTGGGTGCCAAAGTCAGGGTGCTGGCTTTCCTTCTCTTTTAAGTATCAACAAAGAAGTTGAATAACTGGTTCCATATAAGGGGTATCAACAAGAAATAAATGTTTGGTAAAGGGGACTTGATTCTGCCAAAAAAAAACAGAAGAAATATGAGTCCCAGAAGCGGCAATCTATTGATACGTGAAATCTTTAGCTTCAGCCAATGGTTATTCAGGGAGCTACAATATTGTACTGTATCACAATTATGCATTGACATATTTCACAGCACTGTGCAGTGATTATACATCAGTTACATTAGCCACTGTCTCAGAGGAGCTTGCAATCGAATCCTTACATTCACTGTTGTCAGTTGTATAAGGAACCAATGGAGCTGCCTGTATGTTTTTGGAGTATGGGAGAAAATCCACACAGACATGGGGAGAATATACAAACTCCTTGAAGATAGTGCCCTGTCTGGAATGAAACCTAGGACCCCAGCAGTGCTAACCATTGTGTCGCCATTCTTCATCAGTATGGCCTACACAAGTGCATGTATTTTAAATATGGTACATACAGCTGGGAAAACAAGTTTGGTTTCAGGCGGCTGTTAGAGTTTTGCTTGGGGTCCCTAAACACCACATGGACCCCTTGAGGGAAAAGGTAAACGGTTTTTATATTCTTATGTCCAAGCTGTGGGCCTCTTGTTGTTCCACTACAACTCACAGAATCCCACTGACAAACAAGGGAGGATGCTGATAGCTGGAGTTCAACAGCTTGAGGCATTTTAGTCTTAAGTGGGATGCTGAAGCTGCTGGAGGGCTGCAAGCTGATTAAACGGTTTTCCTGTTTAAATAATGTCTTTAGTATTTACAATGTCAAATACAAATGTATGTGTGCTATAAGTATAAATATATTGTGTTTATACAAATATTATGGTGACTTTGTTGAAGATCATGCCACATTTTTAGTGCTCCTTATGTTCCTCACGATGATGTGAAAAAAAAGCCATGTACAAGAGAGAGTAGAGAAATGATTGTATATAACAGTGGCAGTAAGCCTCCGAACGAATTAGTGAAACGAGTTGTGTGGAATGAATTATATTCACTTTTATTTAGTCCAGAGATTTTGGCAACCTTTTCTTCGCATTGGCGCCGTGATCGGTCTCTTGAGTCCTGACATTTCAGAGCTACAACAGAATATTGATTGTTAATAGTTATTGTAGCTCCTTAACGGTTCTTCAAACATTTATGCATTGCACCATTCCATCAGCATTAAGGTTATAGCAAAAATTCCCCACATTCTGCTGTCTAATTCATTAGTAATCAATTGCTCAGCATATTCTGGCTAATTGCTACCCATATGTTTTGGTCAGTTCTGTAACGTGAACAATTTGTTTTGAACTTTGTCAATATTATTTCAGCAATTTAGTCCATTTCCTTCTTGAGCCCAGAGAACATCATGACTTCTTGATTAAAATCAGTTCTGCACAGACAGGAAATTTTAACCTGAAGAATTTGTTCAGAAACAGCGTATTGCCCTTTATAAATTTAGTCCCAAATTATCTCTTGTATCAGTTTTGGGCTTTTGTTTTTGTATGTATTCTATATTTTCAGAGCTACAGAATTAATATATGACAATATATATATGATAATATATATATAATAATTTGTCAATAGGTGTTTCACTGATGGTGTATTTAATTTTACTATATATGTGTCAGGAAACTACATTCAAAATGACTACTGTTAAGGGCCTATTTATTAAACCTCAAAATTTTTCTGGCTGAGTTTTTAAAGGGGAAAACTCAAATTTTTTGAGGAAAATAAAAACCCTTACATTTATAGAGCATCGTTATACCCCAAAGCTGCTAAAAATCCAAATTCGAAAATATCCAATAGATTCAAGTGACAATCCGATAAAGTTGTGTTTTCAGAGAGTCAAATTGAAAAAGTTGCACGATTCTAATTGACGCTGACTTTGTCGCAACGGTTCTTCGCACCAGTTAAATTCGTCAATGGGAGTTAGGTCTATTTTGTTTTAATAATAAAAAAAAATAAATAAATGTAAGTTTCAGTAAAAACCCCCCATAATGCCTAAATTCCACTGTTTACTACTTATTTTGCATTTAAATGTACAATTGTAGGTCCGTCATCATGTGTTTTTTGCAAACCTTCTGGTGTATATAAAGAACGCTGTGCCCTGAGGGATCATACCTTACTTCTAACCTATCAATGATGCCCCAGTAATATTTCTCCATATTACAGTCATAATAATAACCAGCACCAGGGGGGTTATTTATCAAGGTCCGAACTTATCTTAATATTATCTGCTATACAAACTCCGATCTAAACCGCTCGGGTTTTTAACGCTTATCTATTATTACATTTTCCCAAAAATTTGCTTTGCGGTAAAAACTCAGATTTTCACGATTTTTTCACCCGAAACCTCAGAAAACTTTGTGGTTTGGCATGAGACCCAGCGTAGAGATCTGTAGAGATTCCAGTTTAGCAATGACTTGTATGAAGAGATAAATATAAATGAATTAGTAGTGGCAGTGTTTATGCCATGTGATCACTCATTTTACTTTTTCAACAGTCAGAACTGTCAACCACAGACCACTGGAGACAATTTGCACTCTTCAAAAACTTTATAGTGGGGTTAAGAGAGACGAGAGTGCTTCTACTACACTGAATGTCTAAGATATACTCAGTTGAGTGGCAGGTTAGTCTGGTCTAGAGGTAGGCACAAGAGGTAGCTGCCCAGCACCCCCAATTATTGCGCCCTAGGCAGCTGCCTCTTCTACCTACCCCTAGTTCCGGCCCTGCTTTGTAGCAAGTGACATAGAGACAGCAGACTCTCATTCTGATTTCTTTAAAAAGCAGTCCAAAGTTTCCTTGAGAAGAAACATTGGGCAACTTCGCGCCATGTATGTTTCCTCAATTCACATGGCATCTGCTGAGAAATCAATTGTAGTTCCCTGAACCACTTTGTTGCTGAATCAGGCGGCTGTTAGAGTTTTGCTTGGGGTCCCTAAACATCACATGGACCCCTTGAGGGAAAAAGTAAACGGTTTTTATATTCTTATGTCCAAGCTGTGGGCCTTTTGTTGTTCAACTGCAACTCACAGAATCCCACTGACAAACAAGGGAGGATTCTGATAGCTGGAGTTCAACAACAGCTTGAGGCATTTTAGTCTTAAGTGGGATGCTGAAGCTGCTGGAGGGCTGCAAGCTGATTAAACCTAGCATTTTTTTATCATAGCAGATAGGGGCCCAGCTCTAATTTTACCCTGGGGCTACTAATAACAACGTGACATAAAATTCCTGTGACATAAAATATTCATCAGTTTCACTGTTTAATGAACCGTGTGCCCTTCAACCAGTTACACTGACTCCTGGGAGGACCAATAGCCACTAGTCATTCCATCCAAAGAGCCAGAGAACCCTATGCTCTCACTAGGGGTGCCCGCGGTGCCCAGCCTGGTCAATGGGAGGAAATGTTTACAGATATAGGGAGGCTGGTATTTATTTTATAAAGATTGGCAAACCAAGCCACACTCACTGTACTGCAGCACCAGGATTGGCCCATTCCATTTCATTACACACACATTCAGCCAATGGGGTAACTACTAGCATTCAGCCAATAGGGTAACTGCTAGCATTCAGCCAATAGGGTAACTGCTAGCATTCAGCCATCGTCTCCTTGTCCTGGGGTTGGAGCAGGGTATGGGGGTGGTTCAGCACAGGAGGCTCAGCTATAGCATTAACCCCCAGTCCTTATATCCTGTTCATTTCTGCCCTCATATTACTACTTCTCATGACATTAGCTTTAGTGAACTGCAACTCCCACCATCTCTTGTCAGTGGATGCAGGGATTTGTAGTTCAGCATCAGAATGAGAAATGGTTTAAGAGAAAGTTCGCCTTTGCCTTAATGCAATATGCCTAATGCAGAAATAGGGATTTATCTAAATATTGTGTCCTTTTACTTTCAGGTATGAACTAAATGGAGTCAGCGCTGGGGTCATGGGGTGATCAGTGACTTACACTGTATAATATGAGTGTTAGACATGCGCCGTAGGATAGTTGCAAGTAGGAAGATCATTTTAAGGGTTTAAATCTATCAAAAGCAGCTAACGGAGTTTCTGGGCACTTTTATACTTGTCATTAGATGGAACTCTATGTGCCAACATTACACAGCAGTACATTGCAGTGACATTAAAGCTAAGATTAAGCACATTTTTTCGACTGACACAGTTTTGCTGCAAAATTTCAAAACAAATGCATGGCAGAAAAAACACATGCATTTTTTGAATTTTTCCACTCCATTTTTTTTTGCACTGGAAAAAAAAATGGCCCTTGACTACAATTTATTTGATGCACTAATTGTCAATACATTTAATGCGAGAAAAAACATAGGAAATTATGCCTATTGACTCCAAAGCCTTTACTCATTTTAATGGGGCTTCGTGAATTTTGTGGAGGAGCAAAACTGGGCAGATTTGATGATTATAAATCATAGCAGAGGTAAAAGCAAGATCATATATATAAATACTGTATAATCTATATTTCTCTTTTCCTGTCCCTTTTAGTGAGAGAAGGATTTGGAGCCCTGTGTGCCACTGAGGATGGGTTCTGCCTATCCTCTTACGTGGTTCTTCATAGGATCTATCCATTATAGGGTTGTCATTTGTCTAGTTTTTACCTGGGCAGCCCAGTTTTTGGAAGGGCTGACTGAGTCAATACTCCTAATTTGGGCAGGACTATCTGAGATTGACACAGTTATCGGCCAATTGCCACTTCATACAGCAACATCCAGCCCCACCACTTGGCTCTCCCTGAGGATAATGTAGAACTGAAATCACTTTTCTGGCATCTTGTACCTTCACAGCAGATTCTACAATTCCGATCATCTGAATCTGCAATGAGTCAAAACCCTGGATGAAGGACAGAGCTACATCTCTCTGATAAATTGGTCTGTAGCCAAATGAACCAGTGAACCAGTGTCTTCAAATCAGGGCAGCGGTTTCAGATGGAAAAAACATCATTCCAGTTCTGTACATCAAAATAACATCTGCACATGATTCTATGGGCACAAGTATGATGCTGTTAAGTCTCTATCTACAAAAGCCTTTCTCTTTGAAATCCCAAATCCCATCTACCCTAGGAATTGCTTACACTAAGACTTTGGGGTCCGTTTACTAAAGTGCGGTAAATCTGACTTTAAGTTTCCGCATGTTATCGCTGAGAATATTTGTACGCCAGAATATTCGCAGCGACTAAGTTTACTAAACAGCGATGCGCTCAGAAGTCATTGCGATCACTTGCGGTAACTACGTTAAGGAACCAGCTTACGTTAGCGGTAATTTTAGCGAGATGTGAATTTTCTGGCGAAAAATTAAGTTTTTGCGAATATTTATGCTATAAAATAGTCTTGTTTTATGGCGGTTATTATGGCAATTTTTACTATGACATTTATGGCCAGAAATGCATCTTCAAAACTCATAGGGGGTCATTTATAAACTTCGCGCAGGGCAGATTGGTTCGCAAAGTGAATATATTTGTCCTGCGCATGGTTATATTTATAAAGCTGAATAAGAGGGTGCATACAGAATTGCGAATTTTTTATTCACAATGCGAATGTCTAAAGGGGCTTTATAAATATGTCACAATTCGCAAATTGCGAATCTTTATGCGCACACTCTGCGACTCAATTACGCCACAACTTTGGTGGCGGATAAAATATTCGCAAAACAGTTTTGCAAACTGCGAATTTAACACTATTTTCGCGCACAACAACCTCGCACATTGGGTGCGCTCGCGCAAACTCCTGTCTCATTTGCGCGGCATTTGCGAAAACTTATTCACACTGCGAATTCGCAAAAACCGGAAAGACGGGCAGAGCAGTGCAATATATTAGCGCTCAGCAAAAAACATGCGCAATACAACCATTTGCGAAAAATATGCGCTGCGCGAACTTTATAAATAACCCCCATAAACTTTATTGACTGATGATTATACCATCCAACAACATCACCAGAGTAACACCAATCAAACATGTCTGCATCATATAAACCCTTCTGCCAATAGAATCATAGGAACAAGAAATGATACCAGTCAATCTCTTTGCTTCATAGAAATGCACAGTTTAATGTAGCCAATCACAATGAAACCAAAAAAGCGTAGAGGCTGACGAATCCTTGGACTGTGATGCCCGCTGCCAATAATACGACTCTGAGCTGAAACTGCTGCTGTTGCAACAGATAGAAACAGAAGCCAAAACATCCTGTCAGCAATAGCTACAGATCTCTCTCTCCTGTCAGCAAAGAATGATGAGTAAAAAAAACAGTATTATGGGATATTTCCTGCCCCTTGAGAATTTTCTGGCGAAAAAAATACTTTTACTCCACTACATAGGTGGCGGTAAAAGTTTGCGAATATTCTGGCGTTAATTTTGTCTTTAGCACATTTCGCTGTTTAGTAAACCATGCGTTAATGTGTACGTAGCGTTATTTTCAGCGAATGCGATAACTGGCGAACAATTATTCTTGCGCAAGAATATTTGCAAATTTATATTTACCGCAGGTTAGTAAACTGGCGATAACATATTTGGCGAAAATTCTGTCTATATATTGTGCGAATATTTTTATTCCTTAGTCTCTAGATTCCATTTTAACTCTTTGTCTGAATGATATCTATTGCACATAATACTGAATTCTGAAATATCTAATAGCTAAAGGGGAAGTAAAGTCTAAAATAGAATAAGGCTAGAAATGCTGTATTTTGTAAACTAAATATAAACATGAACTTACTTCACCACAAGCCTAATCAAACAAATCATTTATGCTTTCAAAGTTGGCCACAGGGGGTCACCATCTTTTAACTTTGTTAAAGATCTTTGCAAGACCAAGACTGTGCACATGTTCAGTGTGGTCTGGGCTGCTTAGGGATCGTCATAAATTATCAAAACAGCACTAGTCAAATAATATTTGCCAGAGCCGATACAACAGGACTGATTAATAATCAGAATATGCAGACTACACTGGGTACTGTGTTGTCATGTAATATAATATGGATTTTATAGTTTTTGTATTGTTCAATACAAACTTTCTCCGACTCTGCAGAACCAGTGGCTGCAGCAAAATAATCCTCCAAATAGAATCGCAGTTTATCTGCTTAAATCTGGGTCGATGATCTTTGTCCCTGCAGCTGGAGTTGGAAACAGTAAAGGGCAAAAGCAAAATCCAATACAAATCTCCTCACAGTCTCTGACTGCTCTACAGGGAAATAAACAAGTTGCTTGAGTTCTGCATGGCTGAGAAGTAAGGCGGGGGCTCCTCCTGCTGTTCATAAGTATGATTGTTTCCCTGCATAGCAGTTAGGGACCGTCTGACAATTCCTATACACGGCAGTAAATGAAGGGAGAATTTCACTGCATACAGTCAGGTTTCTTACAATGCATGTGATCATTTTCAAGAAATTCTTAACATTGGTTAAACTGCTTGACTAGACTGCACTTAGGGTTGCCATCTGTCCGGTTTTGAACCAGACAGGCCAGATTTTGGGAGGGCTGTCCAGGTCAAAACTGCCTGCCTGATATTCCTAATTTGGAAAACAAGGCAGAATTCCCTAAGATTGTTCTTTGGAGTAATTTACATTTAAACAATATGCATTTCATAAATACAAGCAGAATAGATTCCAATTTTATTAAATGTTCATTTAAGTCAGAAAGCATTACAAAATAATAATTTTTTTAAAAATATATATTTATTCATGTATTTATAAACACATTTAAAAAAAATAAAGCTATATAGAAAGAGTAAGTACTGCAATACAATTCTACATAAAATAATTGTATAAAAATATAAGACTGGATCGCTCTTCATTCATGCACTAGATATGGCAGGTATCCATAGTGCAGGGAGATGTCCTTGTCGCGCTGCCACTGTTTAAAGTACTGCACTCTTCCCTTTGCAGTATACTGGCAGGCCTCTTCTCTCTCCTGTTGGGCTTTTCTTTTAAGAGCTTCACTCTCCTCTGGTGGAAGTGGAATAGAAAACTCCAACTGCTCAAGGAGTTCTTCCCAACTGTCTTTAATCCGAGGAGGTGATTTCTGTATTGGTGTCTCATATTGGGCTATTGGGATCAACCTTGGAGCTGATCTTTTCTTCACACCTACACATTTTCCCTTTGGTAGGTTGCAGTGGGCTTTAACTTGACCACACTTTGGTGAAGACGGCTTTGAACGCTGATGTTGTGCTTGTTCTTCAGGTTCTCTGATCTGTTGCCGTTGACTTGTGACAATAGTTTTTTTGCCAAGAGCATGAAATGCATTAATTGAATCAAGCATATTTTGCTGAAGTTTGCTGCAATGCTTTTTGGCAAATGGTTGGTCAGTGGGATCATCATTTTTTCTCTCTTTTGTTTCCTCAGAAACACTGCTGACCGGCTTAGGTTTTCTTTTGGTGCCCTTTTTAGTCGTCTTCTCACTCACTGCATTGGCATTTGCATCATCAGTGGGATCATCAGTTTTTCTCTCTCTCTCTTTTGTTTCCTCAGAAACACTGCTGACTGGCCTAGGCTTTTTTTGTGTGTCCTTTTTAGTCTTCTTCTCACTCACTGCATTAGCATTTGTATCATCAGTGGGATCATCCGTTTTTCTCTTTTTCTTTTTTGTTTCCTCAGAAACACTGCTGGCCGGCTTAGGTTTTCTTTTTGTGCCCTTTTTAGTTTTCTTTTCACTCACTGCATTGGCCTTTGTATCATCAGACAGTTTAGGGCTCTGCATAATAGGCTCCTCTGTAGATAAGGGCATAGAGGTACCTGAAGTAGCAGATATATCAGGCTTTGGTGGAGTTTGCTTTTCCACAAATTCTTGATAAGATTCTGGTTGGCCACTCTCTGTAATGGAACTCACAGATGGGTTCTGTAACTCAGCATTCTCTGCATTATAATTTTGCTCAGGTATACCAGGTGTTTGCATAAAATGTTCATCTTGAAGAGACATGGCTGGTGCAGGGTATGCCTGGTTAACCACAGGATAAGCCATTCCATAGTTGTCATACACATAGGAGACCATGGGAAGAGTCTGTGGCATTTGCTGTTGGTTTAGTGGTTCTCCTGCTGGCAGAAATTGTTGCATGCCATAGCCAACTTGTTCTCTTGCAGCATTACAACAACAACAATTGCAACTTGCATCAAAGTCAGTAGAATAGTTGTAATTGTTACAATTGTTATGTTGGTTTAGTGGTTCTCCTGCTGGCAGATATTGTTGCATGCCATAGCCAACTTGTTCTCTTGCAGCGTTACAATAATAACAGTTGCAACTTGCATTGAAGTCAGTAGAATAGTTATAATTGTTATAGTTATAATCTGGAGGGATAAATGATAACATTTAGGGGCATATTCATCAAGGGTCGAATTTTGAATTGAAAAAACGTCAAAATTCGAATTCAAAAAGACCAACTGAAATTAAGTCTAAGTTTTTTGTGGTAGAATAGGTCAGTTTTCGATCAAATATGTCCGTATTCGGCCGAATTCGAATTGCACGAATCGAATTCAATTCAAAGTCCACCAATTGACTCCAAATAGCTTCTAGGAGGTCCCCCATAGGCAGCAATTCAGCAGCAATTTCAACTATGTATTCAAATTGGCATCACTTTATGTTTTATAAAAACTGTATACATTTTTGGTGCAATTACTATATAAATAAATACAATAAAATATTTCCAGAATGCTCAGAACCTGCGGTTTTCCGGATAATGGATCTTTCAGTAATTTGGATCTTCTTATATTAAGTCTACAATCTTGTAAACATTAACTCAATAGGCTGGTTTTGCTTCCAAAAAGGATTCGTTATATCTTAGTTTGGATCAAGTACAAGGTTCTGTCTATTATTACAGAGAAAAAGGAAATCATTTTTAAAAATTTGAATTATTTGGAGATGGCCTTTCCTTGATTAAGAGCTTTCTAGATAATGGATTTCCAGATAACAGATCCCACACCTGTACTGTTAGTTTAATGTCACACAGGTTGAGGAGCTGCTGTTCTCCACCTGCATAAAAAACACAGGCAGAGACATATGGAGCAGATGTTGCCGCATAAATGCCAAAGTATATATTTTTACACTGAAATGAGTGTATCTGTACACAGGCTGACGCAGTGTCTCTATGTAGAAAAGATGGAGTTGATGAGAGCGGATCTGCTTGTACAAAAGAGAAAAGCCAATCCCCAAGTCCATGTGACATTAGCCTTAGTATAAACCATCATGGAAGCTGCTACCCTCTTAACATTCATGAACACAGGTACAAATTGGTCCTACCTTCCATAATAAATAGTTCAGTTGAATGTAGGAATAAAAGATCTCGTTCTAGAAAGTGTTAGTCCTCCTGCTCTCTGGGTCAGGGTGAACTAACTGAAATGTCCCAGCTGCATCTCAGCTAGTTTACTGGTCACTATTATGATGTCATAATGGAACTTATGCGGTCTCCATGGAGATGTGTCCAGCATCTTGTTTACATCTCAGCTAATTTACTGGTCACTGTTACGATGTCATAATGGAACTTATGTGGCCCTAAGGGAGATGTGTCCAGGTGTATGAATAAATATATATGATCCAGTCTAATCCAGTCCTCGCATTTAAAATGATACTGACACCAGAAATTAAACCTTTTTTAACCTCTATCTATCGTAACATAGTCTTTGCAAGCTATTTATAAAAGTATTTGCCCAAAGCTTTAACATTACCCATCTGATCCCCCATGTTCGTCGATGAGGGCGCTACCATATTTGTGCAGCAGTAGTCCATTAGCATTAGAAGCTATAACTGACGGGGGGAAAGTTAGAGTCAGGTTGGCAAAACTATCAGGTTCGGGAACTACAAGTAACAATTACTTACAAAAGCAGCTCTCTTTTTCAGTTGATTGAAAAACAATCAACGTGACCTATAGGCAATTTTTAATGTACATTCATATTTCAGTGTCTATTTCACTTTTAGAGCCAATGCCCAGGGCCAGGCAACCTGTCTGGCCTCATCGCCCCCTCCACTGAGCGCAGTCGTGTCACAGCACACACCACCCTCCCCTAACTTAGGCACATACATGTGCAAAAAGAACAGGACTCCAGACCGGACTGGGGTAGGCAGTAGTTGAAGGTACGTACCAGGCGCCCCCCAAGCCTTGCGCCCTAGGCATGTGTCTACTCTGCCTACCCCTAGTTCCGGCCAGTGCCCATCCTTATCTAAGGGCCGCCTGAGGCGGCTCCTGCAATGCCGCCCCCCCTCGCCGACTTATCTGTCAGGAGGGGAGGCAGGAACACTAATGCGGAAATCGCAATTACGCTCTCTCGCATTAGTAATGCCTAATTTCCGGTTTAAAAACCGGAAATTCGGCTCTTAAGGGTGCAGGAGCGGCTTTTTGCCGCCCCTGTAAACTTCTCCGCCATTGCCGCCTGAGTCGAGCGTCTCAGCTTCCCTCACTGGCGACACGCCCCTGATTCCGGCCCTAAATCTAGGTGTTTTCCTCTGCAGGTTCTATGGGAAAGTAATTTTCAATGTATAGTAAAGTTTTCTAATGTGTGGAGGACAGGCTACCTGCCTGACTATTAATAATTTTGTGTAAATTATTCTTGTTTTGCTTTTTTGGGGTAGTGGGGTTTGATTGGTAGAGGACAGGATGAACACAGAGAATCAATTAGATGAAAGTGTGGCCAGCATGTCTATTGGGAATTGGTCTAGTTAAGTAATTAAGCCTCCAAAATTAGACTTGGCACAAATATTTGACTGTGTTGGTTTCCTTCTTTGTTCTTAAAAAAAAGTAAAAAAAACTTTGGTTTATCTGAAACCATGGTGGTAAAAGTGCAAGTTAACACACATACCACACATGCAAGCTAGCACATACAAGAAGTATGTATGTTTCATACATAGTAATTAAGGAGCCAAAAAATACACATCGAGTTCAAACTTTTTGTTTAAATGAAATCTGCCTTACTGCTATCTGGTCCTATTCCCAAGGTCCATTTCTATTATGGATTTGCCTAACACAGTCCCATTAAGGGTATAATTGGCTTGAATATTTTTTATATCCCAGGTTATCGAAATTGAATCTCATTTGCCACTTAGCTGCCCAGATTGCCAGTTTGTCAAGATCCTGTTGCAAGGATGCCACATCCTGGATGGAATTAATTGGGCTGGATAGTTTTGTGTCATCTTAAAAAATTCATACATTACTTACAATACCCTCCCCATAGTCATTAATGAACAAGTTAAATAAAACTCAATACAGAGCCCCGAGGGACCCCACTAAGAACCTTACTCCAAGTAGAGAATGTACCATTAACAACCACCCTCTGTACCCGATCCTGTAGCCAGTTTCCTATCCATGTGCAAACGACCTCATTAAGTCCAACAGACCTTAGTTTAGAAAGCAGTCACTTGTGGGGCACAGTATCAAACGCTTTGGCAAAATCCAAATCACATCTATTGCCCACTGTCCACCATAAAAAGCAATCAAATTAGTCTGATATGACCTAGCATTCATAAAGCCATGCTGATTGCTGCTCATAATGCCATTCTCCAGAACATAACCTTTAATGTGATCACAATTGTGAACAAACTTTCAAATAACTTGATCACCACAAACATCATTTTATGGGCCTCTAATTCCATTATACGTGTGGTCTTTGTTTCATTTGGTACTTTCTGTGTATCGGGTGTTTTCCAAGCACTTAATTACAGGTGTGGCTTAAGTATCAGTTAAACTGAAGCATTACAGAATTTTTTAAAACTGTATTTTTTTATGAAATGTGCTTGGCATTATTATTATTATTCGCCATTTTGCTAAAAGAAAACTCATTTGTAGAAGATGTGTTCTAATCATTTACTATATTAAATGCAAGAGGAACTCATTTATGACGAGAAATGAATTGAGTTATGAATGGGGTGTTAGTAGGAGGGGGTATCAGTGCAAATCCCTGGGCACAGATGTCAACCAAGTTTTATTACAACCAAATGTGTATTAGCCACAGCCATGTTCCAGCTAAGGTATGACTGTATCCTCTATAGATACACCCAGGTCACACCCAGTGGGTGACTGGACTGTTACTGTGGGTCACAGGGTGAGAGGGGTACAAATCAGGATGACACCCTAAAAATAAGGATGAGTTGACATGCCTACCTGGAAAAATATCTTCCTCAAGCCTTATTCTTCAGGCCAAACCAGAGTCACCACAGGGACCAGTTATAGCCTTGTTCATACTGAATACTATGATAGATATGAGTCCTTTATGACCTCCTAGGCAGTGTATAAATTCCAAAAAGAGGTGCAATGCACCCCTTTTCTTCCCTCTGAATGTTGCCTTGCAGTCGTTCAAAACATCCTTAAGCTCTATATGTAAGAGGGGTGGCATGTAGATGTCCCCTCTTTCCTCGTTCAACTACTAGTTTGTGCGTCATTTAGACATGGAAATTAGGGATTGGTTGAAGACAGCCCACAATGTGGCCCTGACCTCACCATCTGCCTTATAGCCTGCACCTTTTTACACTGAGGTGTGCACCTTGTGTCCCTTGGTGCTCTTGTATTTGTGCCCTATAGTTTATCTCCCTGATGTAATAAATGGACTCAGGGTCATACCTTTTAACTTTTTCTCACTAAAGGGACATTATTATAAAGCGCTAATTACAAAGTTAAGTTGGGTTGAAAAAAAGACCTTTAAGTTCAAACCCCTCCAAATGAAACCCAGTGTCCATACACACACTGACCCCTCCATCAACTCCTATCAGCAGAAAACTGTACCGGCCGGGGTTCTGCCAACGAGCAATGTGGAGCAATTGTCTTCCTGCTTCTTGTTGCTTCTCGAGGCTGTGCATGCTCAGTAGAGCGAAAAGCCAAACTTTAATGTAAAAGCCGACTATTTCATTCTACTGCACATGTATCTGCCCCAGGAGACAAACTCTCCGTGGTGCTCACTGGTAGAACCCCAGGTCGATGCAGTTTTCTGCTGATAGAAGAACAGGTCCGGTGGGTCAGGTAAGTAATATAACTACTTGGGGGTGCCTAACTTTTGGCACCCCCACTTTCCTTCTCCTTAAAACTTAAAGTTATTTGTAAAAACAATTGCTATTGAAAGCAGCATTTGCTTAACTCCTGGTTGTTACTTTTTACACAATGTTGCAAAAGTCTTCGTTCCCCAGCAAAGACAGGTCTGTTAATCAGCTGCCTTGTCTTACATTGGGGTCCGTTTACTAAAGTGCGGTAAATCTGACTTTAAGTTTCCGCATGTTATCGCTGAGAAAATTTTTCCGCCAGAATATTCGCATCGACTAAGTTTACTAAACATCGATGCGCTCAGAAGTCATTGCGATCACTTGCGGTAACTAAGTTAACGAACCAGCTTATGTTAGCGGTAATTTTAGCGAGTTGCAAATTTTCTGGCGACAAATTAAGTTTTTGCGAATTTTTATGCTATAAAATAGTCTTGTTTTATGGCGGTTATTATGGCAATTTTTACTGTGACATTTATGGCCAGAAATGCACCTTCAAAACTCATAAACTTTATTGACTGATGATTATACCATCCAACAACATCACCAGAGTAACACCAATCAAACATGTCTGCATCATATAAACCCTCTGCCAATAGAATCATAGGAACAAGAAATGATACCAGTCAATCTCTTTGCTTCATAGAAATGCCACAGTTTAATGTAGCCAATCACAATGGAAACCAAAAAGCGTAGAGGCTGACGAATCCTTGGACTGTGATGCCCGCTGCCAATAATACGACTCTGAGCTGAAACTGCTGCTGTTTGCAACAGATAGAAGCTGAAGCCAAAACATCCTGCCAGCAATAGCTACAGATCTGTCTCCTGTCAGCAAAGAATGATGGGTAAAGAAAAAGTATTATGGGATATTTCCTGCCCTTGAGAATTTTCTGGAGAAAAATACTTTTCGCCACTACATAGGTGGCGGTAAAATATTCTTGCGTAAATTTTTGTCTTTTGCACATTTCGCTGTTTAGTAAAACCAGACATTAATGTGTATGTATCGGTTATTTTTCAGCAATGCGATAACTGGCTAAAACATATTTTTGCGCAAGAAAATTTGCAAATTTATATTTAGCGCAGGTTAGTAAACTGGCGAAAACATATTTGGCGACAAATTTGTCTGTATTTTGTGCGAATATTTTTACCGCACTTTAGTAAACGGACCCCATTGTATCACAGTCTGAGACACTAGAGACAGACAGGGACAGACAAACATTGCTTTCCAATAGCAATACATATACAAATAACTCAAAAACCACAGACAAATTGTAATGAATATATATTGCGAAGTTGTTAGAATGTTTTCTTTATTAGTTAAAAAAAAATATTTTTTCCATTGAAATGCTCCATTCCATTTACCAGTTTAATTGCACCTCTCTGAAATCTCTCCAGCTCATTTATATCCTTTTTAAGGACCAGAGTCCAAAACTGCCACTGCATACTCCAGGTGAGGCTTTATAGGGACCTATAAGAGGACAAAATTATGTTTTCATCCCTTGAGTTAATTTACCCTGGGGCTACTAATTACAATGTGACATAAAACTCCTGTGACATACAAATATTCATCAGTTTATTTCACTGTTTAATGAACCATGTGCCCTTCAAGCCAGTTACACTGACTCCTGGGAGGACCAATAGCCACTAGTCATTCCATCCAAAGAGCCAGAGAACCCTATGCTCTCACTAGGGGTGCCCGTGTGGCCAGCCTGGACAATGGGAGGAAATGTTTACAGGTATAGGAGGCTGGTATTTATTTATAAAGATTGGCAAACCAAACCGCACTCACTGTACTGCAGCACCAGGATTGGCCCATTTCATTACACACACATTCAGCCAATAGGGTAACTACTAGCATTCAGCCAATAGGGTAACTACTAGCATTCAGCCAATAGGGTACTGCTAGCATTCCAGCCATCGTCTCCTTGTCCTGGGGTCAGAGCAGGGTATGGGGGTGGTTTCAGCACAGGAGGCCCAGCTATAGCATTAACCCCCAGTCCTTATATCCTGTTCATTTCTGCCCTCATATTACTAAATCTCTTCACATTAGCTTTAGTGAACTGCAACTCCCACCATCCTCGTGTCAGTGGGATCATTTCGCCGGTAACGATCTACTCCGCATGCGCGTGACTTTGGCGCATTCGCAGTAGATCCATACTGGTGAAATGATACTCACTACGCATGCGCCAAACGCCGTTCACAGCAGGAAGAAGATCGCGTGGAAGAAGATTGTTCGTCTGTGAACTCCCTGGACTGGACCTGCGCAGAAGGGTAAGTAACAAGTTAGGGGCATTTGCCCAGCGGGACGGGTAGGCCAGGGGGGAGGAGGGAGGGTGGGCAACAAACGGGAGGGGGTGGGGGGTTTGCGCCGACTAGGTTTCCTTCCCCTTTAAGAGAAAGTTCGCCTTTGCCTTAATGCAATATGCCTAATGCAGAAATAGGGATTTATCTAATATTGTGCCCTTTTACTTTCAGGTATGAACTAAATGGAGTCAGTGCTGGGGTCATGGGGTGATCAGTGACTTACACTGTATAATATGAGTGTTAGACATGCGCCGTAGGATAGTTTGCAAGTAGGAAGATCGTTTTAAGGGTTTAAATCTATCAAAAGCAGCTAACGGAGTTTCTGGGCACTTTTATACTTGTCATTAGATGGAACTCTATGTGCCAACATAACACAGCAAGTACATTGCAGTGACATTAAGCTAAGACTAAGCACATTTTTTCAACTGACACAGTTTAGCTGCAAAATTTACTGTTTCAAAACAAATGCATGGCAGAAAAAAACACATACATGTTTTGAATTTTTCCACTCCATGTTTTTTTAGTGAAAAAAAATCCCTGATTTTTTTTATTTTGCACTAGAAAAAAAATGGCCTTGACTACAATTTATTTGATGCACGAAAAAGTGCAGAGAGAAAACTCCATTTAATGTGAGAAAAGAATAGGAAAGTTATGCCTATTGACTCCAAAGCCTTTAACTCATTTTAATGGGGTTCGTGAATTTTGTGAGGAGCAAACTGGGCAGATTTGATGATTATAAATCATAGCAGAGGTAAAAGCAAGATCATATATATATATATATAATATATATATATATATATATATATATATATATATATATATATATAGTATATATATATACTGTATGATATGTATTTCCCTGTCCCTTTTAGTGAAGAAGGATGGAGCCCTGTGTGCCACTGAGGATGGGGTTCTGCCTATCCTCTTACGTGTTCTTCATAGGATCTATCCATTATAGGGTGTCATTTGTCTAGTTTTTACCTGGGCAGCCCAGTTTTTGGAAGGGCTGTCTGGGTCAAAACTAATTTGGGCAGGTCTATCTGAGATTGACACAGCTATCGGCCAATTGCCACTTCATAGCCCCTTCCCCATGGCAGCAACATCCAGCCCCACCACTTGCCACTCCCACCCCCTGTGACATCACTGCCCATCTCCTGCCCGGATTTAGGAGCCAGGAAAGGTGGCAACTCTAATCCTAATCCGATTATTATCATCATCATTACCAGGTAAGTGGAGAAAGTAAACACAAGCTTTTCTGTGTGGAATGGCTCATTGGTTTCTAGCACATTTGATGAACTGAATCAGAAACTTGGCTCTCTGTAAGGATAATGTAGAACTGAAATCACTTTTTCTGACATCTTGTACCTTCACATATCTACGGCAGATTCTACAAATTCCGATCATTCTGAATCTGCAATGAGTCAAAACCCTGGATGAAGACAGAGCTACATCTCTCTGATAATTGGGTCTGTAGCCAAATGAACCAGTTGAACCAGTGTCTTCAAATCAGGGCAGCGGTTTCAGATGGAAAAAACATTCATTCCAGTTCTGTACATCAAAATAACATCTGTACATGATTCTATGGGCACAAGTATGATGCTGTTAAGTCTCTATCTACAAAAGCCTTTCTCTTTGAAATCCCATGTACCCTAGATTGCTTACACATAGCCTCCTGACCAATCCACCATGAGCAAGAGGCCAACATTCCACTGCCATCCACAAGGGCTTCTCTGAAATTTGTATGGGGGATGGGCACCAACTCTAGTACAAAAGTAAGTATATGTAAAGTTTTGTATAAAACCAGTGATGTTCTCCAAGCTTCCTCAGCAAGACTGATAGATTATGCAATAAGTTGAAACCAACTTGCTGAACTCTGTCTATTTCAGATCTCTGAGACAAGTCTCTAGATTCCATTTTAACTCTTTGCATCTGAATGATATCTGCTGCACATGATACTGAATTCTGAACATTCTCGCTAAAGGGGAAGCAAAGTCTAAATTAGAAATAAGGCTAGAAATGCTGGTATTTGTAAACGAAATATAAACATGAACTTACTGCACCACAAGCCTATCCAAACAAATGATTTATGCTTTCAAAGTTGGCTGCAGGGGGTCACCATATTGTAACTTTGTTTAAACCTCTTTGCAAGACCAAGACTGTGCACATGCTCAGTGTGGCTGGGCCTGCTTTAGGGATCGTCATAAATCATCAAAACAGCACAAGTCAAATAATATTTGCCAGAGCCGACACAGCAAGACTGATTAATAATCAGAATATGCAGACTGCATTGGGTACTGTGTTGTCATTTATCTAATATGGATTTTATAGTTTTTGTATTGTATAGATGTATAGATGTATAGACAAAAGTAATATTCCAATACAAATCTCTGCACAGTCTCTGACTGCCTCTAACAGGGAAACAAACAAAGTTGCTTGAGTTCTGCATGACTGAGAAGTTAAGGCGGGGGCTCCTCCTGCTGTTCATAAGTATGATTGTTTCCCTGCAGAGCAGTTAGGGACCGTCTGACAATTTCTATACACGGCAGTAAATGAAGGAGAATTTCACTGCACACAGTCAGGTTTCTTATAAAAATGGTACACATTTTTTTAATTGAAGTATATAGGAGATAGGTTTCTTTTTCATTAAAGAAAGAAAAACTTGTATTTTTATTTATTTTTTGCATTTACATGCCCTTTAATGCAAAATATTTTGTTAATTAAAAATTATTGCATTGCTGTACAATGCATGTGATCATTTCAAGAAATTCTTAACATTGGTTTAAACTGCTTGACTAGATTACACTTAGGGTTGCCACCTGTCCGGTTTTGAACCACCAGGCCAGATTTTGGGAGGGCTGTCCAGGTCAAAACTGCCTGCCTCGTATTCCTAATTTGGAAAACAATGCAGAATTCCCTAAGATTGTTCTTTGGAGTAATTTACATTTAAACAATATGTCATTTCATATAATACAAGCAGAATAGATGTAACAATTTTATTAAATGTTCATTTAAGTCAGTAAGCATTACAAAATAATATTTTTTTAAAAATATATATTTATTCATGTATTTGTAAAACACATTTTTAAAAAAAATAAAGCTATATAGAAAGGTAAGTATAGAGCTGCATCGCACAGCAAAACAATTCTACATAAAATAATTGTATAAAAGAATGAGACTGGATCGCTCTTCATTCATGCACTAGATATGGCAGGTATCCATAGTGCAGGGAGATGTCCTTGTCGCGCTGCCACTGTTAAAAGTACTGCACTCTTCCCTTTGCAGTATACTGGCAGGCCTCTTCTCTCTCCTGTTGGGCTTTTCTTTAAGAGCTTCACTCTCCTCTGGTGGAAGTGGAATAGAAAACTCCAACTGCTCAAGGAGTTCTTCCCAACTGTCTTTAATCCGAGGAGGTGATTTTTCTGTATTGGGTGTCTCATATTGGGCTATTGGGATCAACCTTGGAGCTGAATCTTCTTCACACCTACACATTTTCCCTTGGTAGGTTGCTGTGGGCTTTAACTTGACCACACTTTGGTGAAGACGGCTTTGAACGCTGATGTTGTGCTTGTTCTTCAGGTTGCCCGTTGACTTGTGACAATAGTTTTTTTGCCAAGAGCATGAAATGCATTAATTGAATCAAGCATATTTTGCTGAAGTTGCTGCTAAAATGCTTTTTTGGCAAATGGTTGGTCAGTGGGATCATCATTTATTCTCTCTTTTGTTTCCTCAGAAACACTGCTGACCGGCTTAGGTTTTCTTTTGGTGCCCTTTTTAGTCGTCTTTCTCACTCACTGCATTGGCATTTGCATCATCAGTGGATCTCATCAGTTTTTTCTATCTCTCAATTATTGGTCGCCTGCACATAAAACACTGCGCTATCTCGGCCATGAAATTTTGTGGTGGCCCTTTTTTAGTCCTTCTTCTCAACACGACTGCATTGAGCATTGTATAATCAAGTGGGATCAATCCACGTTTCTCCATTTTCTTTTTTATTCGCCCTCAAACACTGCTGGCCGTTTTAGAATTCATCTTTTGTCTGCCCTTTTATTTTCTTCTCAGCAATAAACTGCATTGCCTATGTATGCATCTAGACAGTTTACGGAGGGCCCCTTGCAGATAAAGTAGGCTCCTCTGTAGAGAAGAGGCACAAGATGAGTTAGAACATAGAGTAGCAGATGAATAATCACGCTTGTGGTGGAAGTTTGCTTTTCCACAAATTCCCTGATAAGATATCCTGGTTGGCGCACCTCTGTAATGGAAACTACACAGATGTTTGTAACTCGGCACATCTCGCATTATAATTTGACTCGAGGGTATAACCAGAGTTTTTGGCTATAACAATGTTCATGCTGAGAGAGACTATGGCTGAGATGCAGGGTAAAGCCTAGTTGAAACCACAAGGATAAAGTCCATTCCATAGCGAGAGGTAGACACGATAAGTAGACCATGAGGAAAGAATCCCTGTGGCAATTTTTAGCTGTGTAGGTGTTAGTGTTATCTCCTGCTTGGCAGAAATTGTACAGTGCCATAAGCCAACTGTGTCTCATTGCAGCATTACAAACACAAGCAAAATTGCAACTTGCATCAAAAGTCAGATAAGATTAGGAGCATAGGATAATTTAATTGTTTACAATGTGTATGTTGGGTTTTAGTGGTCCCTGCGGCAGAAGATTGTTGCCATTCGCCGAAATAGCCAACTTGATTCTCGTGCAAGGCGTTACAATAATTAAGCAGTGTATGCACGGCAACAGATCACATGCATTGCACAGAGTACCATATAGTAGTTTATAAGCAGTATAATAGTATATAGAATAGTTGAGGTTATAAATGATAATACATTTAGGGCGGCATTATTCCATATGGGTCGAAATTGAATTGAAAAAAACGTCACAATTCGAATTAACAAAAGGAGCGTCAACGTGGTATAATGATAAGTCTGTTTTTCTTGTGCTCAGAGAAATAGAGTCAGGTTGTCAGATCGAACTATATGGTCCAGTAATCGTGAATTCGGAATACGTACAATTGAAGAAATGAGCGACATATCGATCGAAGTTCGAGATTCCAGAAGTACCACCAATTGAGCTCCAATAGCTTCTAGGAATGTCCCAGTCACTTTTTGTTTTATAAAAACTGCGTATACATTTTTGGTGGCAAGTTCGAAATAATATAAAATAAATAACAATAAATATATACGTTCCAAAAATGCCAGTAACCTGGCGGTTTCATCAGGACTAATTGAGATCTTTTCAGTAATCTTGGAACTTCTTAATATTTAAGTATCATACAGATCATGCTAAACACCTAACTTCAAAGGGGATCTTGTGCTTTCCAAAAAGGATGTACGTTATATCAGTTAGTTGTGATCATGTACAAGGTTCTGTCATATTATTACATGAGAGAAAGAACCATTTATACAAAAGTTGATTTCCAGTATAACATATCCAACCATGTCAGCTGTTAGACGTTTAATGTCACAACAGGTAGGAGCTGCCTGTTCTCCACCGATTGCATAACAAAACAGGCAACGGAAGACATACTGGAGCAGTATGTTGGCAGCCAGTACAATAAGCAAAAGTAGATATTTTTACACGTGAAAATGAGATGAAATTGTACACGGAGGCCTGGACGCAGTGATCTCTATATAAAAAGATGGAGCAATGAGGAGCGGGATAGCTTGTATACAAAGAGAAAAGCAATCCACCAAGTCCATGTGACATTGAGCCCTATTAGTAGTACAACCAGCAATGAGAAGCACTGGCTAACACTAGCTCTTAACATTCATGAACATCAGTAACGAAATTAGGTCCTACCTTCCATAATGAAAATAGTTCAGATGAAGTGATGTAATAAAAGATTCGTTCTAACGAAAGTGTTAGCCCCCCAGTTAGCTGGGTCAGAGAGATGAACCGTAACCTGAAATGGTCCACAGCTGCATCTCAGCTAGTTACTGGTCAACACTATTAGATGTCATATGAAACTATATCGGTGCTCCATGGAGAATGGATGGCCAGCATATTGTTTATCAATCTCAAGCTAGTTACTGGTCTAACCGTGTTATGATGTTCGATCAATAGGAGACTGGATGTGGTGCATCAATGGAGATTCTGTCTCAGAGGGTCTAGTGAAAATATATAATGATCACCAGTCTAATCCATGTCTAATCCATACTCCGAATACCAGACCTCAAGCATTAAAATGATAACTGAACACAGAAATTAAAGCCTTTTTAAACCTCATATAACTAAACGATTGTCTTTGCAAGCTGTTAATATATTTTGCGCTATATAGAAGTATGTTGACCGACAAAGAGAGGCAACATGACTATAAGGCAATTTGTAATGCGACAATGTCATATATTCAGTGTCAATCTCATTTTAGAGCCAGATCCACAGGGCCGGCACCCAGGACAATCCATGTCTGAGCTTCATGGCCCGATGCCCGCTCGAGTCCAAACTGAAACGCAGTCGTATCAACCAGCACACGACCAATCTTGTCCGTAACTAAGGCAGCATACATGTGCCAAGAAAGAAGAGAGAACTACCAGATAGAACTGGGTAGGCAGTAGTTTAAAAGGTACGTACACCGAGCCCCCGCAACCATGCGCTCTATGCACTGTGCCGTACTCTGCACCCCACAATATCAGCACATGCCAGTGCCGGATGCCTTTACCTAAGGCTCCGTGCAAGTGCCGACGAGCACCGCCCCCTCATTATTTACGGACATTACACCTGTACAGCGGAGGGAGGCAAGAACACAATGAACGAAGAAGACGCAAAATAGAGACCCCTTTTGCAGTTAGTTACAAAGCGAATTTACCAGGTTTAAAACACTTGGCTCTTGAGAGTGCAAGGCATTTATTATGCGCGTCGCCTGCGTCGAGCAACCCTCCTATCGCAGACAGCATTGCCCTTCGCGAGGCCTCTGAAGGCGAAGTGATCGCAGCTCGCGCTCAATTGGCGCGCGCGCCACTGGATTCCGGCCAACCCACAAACATCATTTTATGGGCCCTAAATTCATTATAAACGTGTGGTCTTTGTTTCATTTGTACTTTCTGGTGTATCGGGTGTTTTCCAAGCACTTCATTACAGGTGTGGCTAAGTATCAGTTAAAACTGAAGCATTACGAATTATTTATAAAGAACTGTAATTTTTTATGAAATGGTTGCCTTGGCATTATTATTATTAATTCGCCATTTGCTAAAAGAAAACTCCATGTTTGTAGAAGATCGTGTTCTAATCATCTTACTATATTATTATATTGCAAAGAGGAACTCATTTATGACAGAATGATTGAGTTATGATGGGGTGTTAGTAGGAGGGGTATCAGTGCAAATCCCTGGGAACAGATGTCAACCAAGTTTTATTTTACATACCAATGGTGTATTAGCCAAGCCATGGTTCCCAGCTAAGGTATGACTGTATCCTACTATAGATAACCCAGGTCACCACCCAGTGGGTGACTGACTGTTACTCTGTGGGTCACGGGTGAGAGGGGTACAAATCAGGATGGACACCTAAAATAAGGATTAGTTGACATGCCTACCTGGAAAAATATCTTCCCACACTCAAGCCTTATTCTTCAGGCCAAACAGAGTCACACAGGGACAAGTTATGAGCCTTGTTTCATACGAATACTATGATAGATATGAGTCTTTATGACCTCCTAGGCAGTGTATAAATTCCAAAAAAAAGAGGTGCAATGCACCCCTTTTCTTCGCCTTGCAAGTTGCCTTTGCAGTCGTTAAAAACATCCTTAAGCTCTATTGTGAAGAGGGGTGGCATGTACAGATGTCCCCTCTTTCCTCGTTCAAGAACTAGCTAGTTTGGTCGCGTCATTTAAGACACGATGGAAATTAGGGATTGGTTGAAGACAGCCCACAATGTGGCCCTGCCTCCATTGCCTTATAGCCTGCACCCTTTTAACACTGAGGTGTGCACCCTTGTGTCCCTTGGTGCTGCTTGTATTTGTCCCTATAGTTTATTCTCCCTGATGTAATAAATGGAACTCAGGTGTCATACCTTTTTAACTTTTCTCACTAAAGGGACATTATTATAAGCACTAATACAAAGTTAAGTTGGTTGAAAAAAAAGAACCTTAAGTTCAACCCCGTCCAATAATATGGAAAAAAAAAAAAACCCCAGTGTCCATACAACACACACTGACCCTCATCCAACTCCTATCAGCAGAAAACGTAACCGGCCGGTTTCTGCCAAACGAGCAATGTGGGCAATTGTCTTCTGCTTCTTGTTGCTTCTCGAGGCTGTGCAGCTCAGTAGAGCGAACAAGCCAAACTTTAATGTAAAAGCCGACTATTTCATTCCTAACTGCACTTGTATCTGCCCAGGAGACAAACTCCTCCGTGGTGCTCACTGGTAGAACCCCAGTCGATGCAGTTTTCTGCTAATAGAAAGAACAGGTCCGGTGGGTCATGTAAGTAATAATAACCTACTTGGGGGTGCCTAACTTTTGGCACCCGCCAACTTTCCTTCTCCTAAAACTTAAGTTATTTGTAAAAACAATTGCTATTGAAAGCAGCATTTGCTTAACTCCTGGTTTGTTTACTTTTTACACAATGTTGCAAAAGTCTTTAGTTCCCCAGCAAAGACAGGTCTGTTAATTCAGCTGCCTTGTCTTACATTGGGGTCCGTTTCCTAAAGTGCGGTAAAAATCTGACTTAAGGTTTCCCGCATGTTATCGGCTGAAAAATTTTTCCTCAGAATAATTCGCATCGACTAAGTTACTAAACATGATGTGCTCAGAAGTCATTGGCGATCACTTGGCGGTAACTAAGTTAACGAACCAGCTTTATGTTAGCCGGTAATTAAGGCCGAGTTGCAAATTCTTCTGGCGACAAATTACAGTTTTTTGCGAATTTTTATGCTATCAAAATAGTCTTGTTTTATGGCGGTTATTACGGCAATTTTACTGTGCCATTTATGGCCAGAAATCTTTAAAAACTCATAAACTTTAATTGACTGATGATTATTGAAACCATTCCAACAACATCACCACGAGTAACAGCAATAACATGTTCTGGCATCATATAAACGCCTTCTGCAATAGAATCATAGGAACAAGAATGATTACCAGTCAATCTCTTGCTTCATAGAATGCACAGTTTAATGTAAGCCAATCACAGAAACCAAAAAAGCGTAGAGGCTGACGAATCCTTGGATGTGATGCCGCTGCAATATACGAAACTCCTGAGCTGAACCTGGCTGCTGTTGCAACAGATAGAAGCTGAGCAAAACATCCTGCCAGCAATAGCTACAGATCTGTCTCCTGTCAGCAAAGAATGATGGGTAAAGAAAAAGTATTATGGGATATTTCCTGCCCCTTGAGAATTTTCTGGAGAAAAAATACTTTTACGCCACTACATAGGTGGCGGTAAAATATTCTTGCGTAAATTTTGTCTTTTGCACATTTCGCTGTTTAGTAAACCAGACATTAATGTGTATGTATCGTTACTTTCAGCAAATGCGATAACTGGCTAAAACATATTTTTGCGCAAGAAAATTTGCAAATTTATATTTAGCGCAGGTTAGTAAACTGGCGAAAACATATTTGGCGACAAATTTGTCTGTATTTTGTGCGAATATTTTTACCGCACGTTAGTAAACGGACCCCATTGTATCAACAGTCTGAGACACTAGAGAACAGACAGGGACAGACAAACATTGCTTTCAATAGCAATACATATACAAATAACTCAAAAACCACAGACAAATTGTAATGAATATATATTGCGAAGTTGTTTAGAATGTTTTCTTTTATTAGTTAAAAAAAATATTTTTTCCATTGAAATGCTCCATTCCATTTACCAGTTTAATTGCACCTCTCTGAAATCTCTCCAGCTCATTTATATCCTTTTTAAGGACCAGAGTCCAAAACTGCACTGCATACTCCAGGTGAGGCTTTAATAGGGAAAAAAAAAATTATGTTTTCATCCCTTGAGTTAATTTTACCCTGGGGCTACTAATTACAATGTGACATAAAACTCCTGTGACATAAAATATTCATCAGTTTATTTCACTGTTTAATGAACCATGTGCCCTTCAACCAGTTACACTGACTCCTGGGAGGACCAATAGCCACTAGTCATTCCATCCAAAGAGCCAGAGAACCCTATGCTCTCACTAGGGGTGCCCGTGGTGCCCAGCCTGGACAATGGGAGGAAATGTTTACAGGTATAGGGAGGCTGGTATTTATTTTTATAAAGATTGGCAAAACCAAGCCGCACTCACTGTACTGCAGCACCAGGATTGGCCCATTTCATTACACACACATTCAGCCAATAGGGTAACTACTAGCATTCAGCCAATAGGGTAACTACTAGCATTCAGCCATAGGGTAACTGCTAGCATTCAAGCCATCGTCTCCTTGTCCTGGGGTCAGAGCAGGGTATGGGGGTGGTTCAGCACAGGAGGCCCAGCTATAGCATTAACCCCCCAGTCCTTATATCCTGTTCATTTCTGGGCCCTCATATTACTACATCTCTTCACATTAGCTTTAGTGAACTGCAACTCCCACCATCTCGTGTCAGTGGATCATTTCGCCGGTACGATCTACTCCGCATGCGCGTGACTTTTTGGCGCATTCGCAGTAGATCCGTACTGTGAAATGATACTACTACGCATGCGCCAAACGCCGTTCACAGCAGGAAGAAGAATCGCGTGGAAGAAGAATGTCGTCTGTGAACTCCCTGGACTGGAACCTGCGCAGAAGGGTAAGTAACAAGTTAGGGGCATTTGCCCAGCGGGACGGTTAGGCCAGGGGGGAGGAGGAGGGTGGGCAACAAACGGGAGGGGGGGTGGGGGGTTTGCGCCGACTAGGTTTCCTTCCCCTTTAAGAGAAAGTTCAGCCTTTGCCTTAATGCAATATGCCTAATGCAGAAATAGGGATTTATCTAAATATTGTGCCCTTTTACCTTTCAGGTATGAACTAAATGGAGTCAGCGCTGGGGTCATGGGGTGATCAGTGACTTACACTGTATAATATGAGTGTTAGACATGCCGCCGTGGGATAGTTGCAAGTAGGAAGATCGTTTTAAGGGTTTTAAATCTATCAAAAGCAGCTAACGGAGTTTCTGGGCACTTTTATACTTGTCATTAGATGGAACTCTATGTGCCAACATAACACAGCAGTACATTGCAGTGACATTAAAGCTAAGACTAAGCACATTTTTTCAACTGACACAGTTTAGCTGCAAAATTTACTGGTTCAAAACAAATGCATGGCAGAAAAAACACATACATGTTTTGAATTTTTCCACTCCATGTTTTTTTAGTGAAAAAAAATCCTGATTTTTTTATTTTGCACTAGAAAAAAAATGGCCTTGACTACAATTTATTTGATGCACGAAAAAGTGCAGAGAGAAACTCCCATTTAATGTGAGAAAGAATAGGAAATTATGCCTATTGACTCCAAAGCCTTTACTCATTTTAATGGGGTTTCGTGAATTTTGTCGAGGAGCAAAACTGGGCAGATTTGATGATTATAAATCATAGCAGAGGTAAAAGCAAGATCATATATATATATATAATATATATATATATATATATATATATATATATATATATATATATATATATATATATATATATATACTGTATGATATGTATTTCCCTGTCCCTTTTAGTGAGAGAAGGATTTGGAGCCCTGTGTGCCACTGAGGATGGGTTCTGCCTATCCTCTTACGTGGTTCTTCATAGGATCTATCCATTATAGGGTTGTCATTTGTCTAGTTTTTACCTGGGCAGCCCAGTTTTGGAAGGGCTGTCTGGGTCAAAACTAATTTGGGCAGGTCTATCTGAGATTGACACAGCTATCGGCCAATTGCCACTTCATAGCCCCTCCCCATGGCAGCAACATCCAGCCCCACCACTTGCCCCTCCCACCCCCTGTGACATCACTGCCCATCTCCTGCCCGGATTTAGGAGCCAGGAAAGGTGGCAACTCTAATCCTAATCCATTATTATCATCATCATTACCAGGTAAGTGGAGAAAGTAAACACAAGCTTTTCTGTGTGGAATGGCTCATTGGTTTCTAGCACATTTGATGACTGAATCAGAAACTTGGCTCTCTGTAAGGATAATGTAGAACTGAAATCACTTTTCTGACATCTTGTACCTTCACAGCAGATTCTACAATTCCGATCATCTGAATCTGAATGAGTCAAAACCCTGGATGAAGGACAGAGCTACATCTCTCTGATAAATTGGTCTGTAGCCAAATGAACCAGTGAACCAGTGTCTTCAAATCAGGGCAGCGGTTTCAGATGGAAAAAACATCATTCCAGTTCTGTACATCAAAATAACATCTGTACATGATTCTATGGGCACAAGTATGATGCTGTTAAGTCTCTATCTACAAAAGCCTTTCTCTTTGAAATCCCATCTACCCTAGGAATTGCTTACACATAGCCTCTGACCAATCCACCATGAGCAAGAGGCCAACATTCCACTGCCATGCACAAGGGCTTCTCTGAATGGGCACCAACTCTAGTACAAAAGTAAGTATATGTAAAGTTTGTATAAAACCAGTGAGTTCTCCAGCTTTCCTCAGCAAGACTGATAGATTATGCAATAAGTTGAAACCAACTTGCTGAAACTCTGTCTATTTCAGATCTCTGAGACTAAGTCTCTAGATTCCATTTTAACTCTTTGCATCTGAATGATATCTGCTGCACATGATACTGAATTCTGAAACATCTCGCTAAAGGGGAAGCAAAGTCTAAATTAGAATAAGGCTAGAAATGCTGTATTTTGTAAACGAAATATAAACATGAACTTACTGCACCACAAGCCTAATCAAACAAATGATTTATGCTTTCAAAGTTGGCTGCAGGGGGTCACCATATTGTAACTTTGTTAAACCTCTTTGCAAGACCAAGACTGTGCACATGCTCAGTGTGGTCTGGGCTGCTTAGGGATCGTCATAAATCATCAAAACAGCACAAGTCAAATAATATTTGCCAGAGCCGACACAGCAAGACTGATTAATAATCAGAATAGTTAGACTGCACTGGGTCCTGTGTTGTCATTTAATCTAATATGGATTTTATAGTTTTTGTATTGTATAGATGTATAGATGTATAGACAAAAGTAATATCCAATACAAATCTCTGCACAGTCTCTGACTGCTCTACAGGGAAACAAACAAAGTTGCTTGAGTTCTGCATGACTGAGAAGTAAGGCGGGGGCTCCTCCTGCTGTTCATAAGTATGATTGTTTCCCTGCAGAGCAGTTAGGGACCGTCTGACAATTTCTATACACGGCAGTAAATGAAGGAGAATTTCACTGCACACAGTCAGGTTTCTTATAAAAATGGTACACATTTTTTAATTGAAGTATATAGGAGATAGGTTTCTTTTTCATTAAAGAAAGTAAAACTTGTATTTTATTTATTTTTTGCATTTACATGCCCTTTAATGCAAAATATTTTGTTAATTAAAAATTTATTGCATTGCTGTACAATGCATGTGATCATTTTCAAGAAATTCTTAACATTGGTTAAACTGCTTGACTAGATTACACTTAGGGTTGCCACCTGTCCGGTTTTGAACCAGACAGGCCAGATTTTGGGAGGGCTGTCCAGGTCAAAACTGCCTGCCTCGTATTCCTAATTTGGAAAACAAGGCAGAATTCCCTAAGATTGTTCTTTGGAGTAATTTACATTTAAACAATATGCATTTCATATAATACAAGCAGAATAGATGTAACAATTTTATTAAATGTTCATTTAAGTCAGTAAGCATTACAAAATAATATTTTTTTTAAAAATATATATTTATTCATGTACTTGTAAACACATTTTTAAAAAAAATAAAGCTATATAGAAAAGGTAAGTATAGAGCTGCATCGCACAGCAAAACAATTCTACATAAAATAATTGTATAAAAGAATGAGACTGGATCGCTCTTCATTCATGCACTAGATATGGCAGGTATCCATAGTGCAGGGAGATGTCCTTGTCGCGCTGCCACTGTTTAAAGTACTGCACTCTTCCCTTTGCAGTATACTGGCAGGCCTCTTCTCTCTCCTGTTGGGCTTTTCTTTTAAGAGCTTCACTCTCCTCTGGTGGAAGTGGAATAGAAAACTCCAACTGCTCAAGGAGTTCTTCCCAACTGTCTTTAATCCGAGGAGGTGATTTCTGTATTGGTGTCTCATATTGGGCTATTGGGATCAACCTTGGAGCTGATCTTTTCTTCACACCTACACATTTTCCCTTTGGTAGGTTGCTGTGGGCTTTAACTTGACCACACTTTGGTGAAGACGGCTTTGAACGCTGATGTTGTGCTTGTTCTTCAGGTTGCCGTTGACTTGTGACAATAGTTTTTTTGCCAAGAGCATGAAATGCATTAATTGAATCAAGCATATTTTGCTGAAGTTTGCTGCAATGCTTTTTGGCAAATGGTTGGTCAGTGGGATCATCATTTATTCTCTCTTTTGTTTCCTCAGAAACACTGCTGACCGGCTTAGGTTTTCTTTTGGTGCCCTTTTTAGTCGTCTTCTCACTCACTGCATTGGCATTTGCATCATCAGTGGGATCATCAGTTTTTCTCTCTCTCTCTTTTGTTTCCTCAGAAACACTGCTGACCGGCCTAGGCTTTTTTTGTGTGCCCTTTTTAGTCTTCTTCTCACTCACTGCATTAGCATTTGTATCATCAGTGGGATCATCCGTTTTTTTTCTCTTTTTCTTTTTTGTTTCCTCAGAAACACTGCTGGCCGGTTTAGATTTTCTTTTTCTGCCCTTTTTAGTTTTCTTCTCACTAACTGCATTGGCCTTTGTATCATCAGACAGTTTAGGGCCCTGCATAATAGGCTCCTCTGTAGATAAGGGCATAGAGGTACCTGAAGTAGCAGATATATCAGGCTTTGGTGGAGTTTGCTTTTCCACAAATTCTTGATAAGATTCTGGTTGGCCACTCTCTGTAATGGAACTCACAGATGGGTTCTGTAACTCGGCATTCTCTGCATTATAATTTTGCTCAGGTATACCAGGTGTTTGCATAAAATGTTCATCTTGAAGAGACATGGCTGGTGCAGGGTATGCCTGGTTAACCACAGGATAAGCCATTCCATAGTTGTCATACACATAGGAGACCATGGGAAGAGCCTGTGGCATTTGCTGTTGGTTTAGTGGTTCTCCTGCTGGCAGAAATTGTTGCATGCCATAGCCAACTTGTTCTCTTGCAGCATTACAACAACAACAATTGCAACTTGCATCAAAGTCAGTAGAGGAGTTGTAATTGTTACAATTGTTATGTTGGTTTAGTGGTTCTCCTGCTGGCAGATATTGTTGCATGCCATAGCCAACTTGTTCTCTTGCAGCGTTACAATAATAACAGTTGCAACTTGCATTGAAGTCAGTAGAGTAGTTATAATTGTTATAGTTATAATCTGGAGGGATAAATGATAACATTTAGGGGCATATTCATCAAGGGTCGAATTTTGAATTGAAAAAACGTCAAAATTCGAATTACAAAAGACCAACTGAAATTAAGTCTAAGTTTTTTGTGCTCGAATAGGTCAGTTTTCGATCGAATATGTCCGTATTCGGCTGAATTCGGATCGTACGAATTGAAGGAATAGCGCATTCGATCGAATTCAATTCAAAGTCCACCAATTGACTCCAAATAGCTTCTAGGATGTCCCATCACTTTATGTTTTATAAAAACTGTATACATTTTTGGTGCAATTAATATATAAATAAATACAATAATATATATCCAAAATGCTCAGAACCTGGGGTTTTCAGGATAATGGATCTTTCAGTAATTTGGAACTTCTTATATTAAGTCTACAATCATGTAAACATTAACTTAATAGGCTGGTTTTGCTTCCAAAAAGGATTCGTTATATCTTAGTTTAGATCATGTACAAGGTTCTGTCTATTATTACAGAGAAAAAGGAAACCATTTTTAAAAATTTGGATTTCCAGATAACAGATCCCAAACCTGTACTGTTAGTTTAATGTCACACAGGTTTAGGAGCTGCTGTTCTCCACCTGCATAAAAAACACAGGCAGAGACATATGGAGCAGATGTTGGCGCATAAATGCAAAAGTATATATTTTTACACTGAAATGAGTGTATCTGTACACAGGCTGACGCAGTGTCTCTATATAGAAAAGATGGAGCTGATGAGAGCGGATCTGCTTGTACAAAAGAGAAAAGCCAATCCCCAAGTCCATGTGACATTAGCCTTAGTATAAACCGTCATGGAAGCTGCTACCCTCTTAACATTCATGAACACAGGTACAAATTGGTCCTACCTTCCATAATAAATAGTTCAGTTGAATGTATGAATAAAAGATCTCGTTCTAGAAAGTGTTAGTCCTCCTGTTCTCTGGGTCAGGGTGAACTAACTGAAATGTCCCAGCTGCATCTCAGCTAGTTTACTGGTCACTATTATGATGTCATAATGGAACTTATGTGGTCTCCATGGAGATGTGTCCAGCATCTTGTTTACATCTCAGCTAGTTTACTGGTCACTGTTATGATGTCATAATGGAACTGATGTGGTCTCAATGGAGATGTGTCCAGGTCTATGAATAAATATATATGATCCAGTCTAATCCAGTCTAATCCATTCCGATCCAGTCCTCGCATTTAAAATGATACTGACACCAGAAATTAAACCTTTTTTAACCTCTATCATAACATTGTCTTTGCAAGCTGTTTATAATTTTGCTATAAAAGTATTTGCCCAAAGATCAACATGACCTATAGGCAATTTTTAATGTACATTCATATTTCAGTGTCAATTTCTCTTTTAGAGCCAATGCCCAGGGCCGGGCACCCCAGGCAACCTGTCTGGCTTCATTGCCCCCTCCACTGAACGCAGTCGTATCACAGCACACGCCATCTCCCGTAACTAAGGCACATACATGTGCAAAAAGAAGAGGACTCCAGATCAGACTGGGGTAGGCAGTAGTTAAAGGTACGTACCAGGCGCCCCCCAAACCTTGCGCTCTAGGCACGTGCCTACTCTGCCTACCCCTAGTTCAGGCCAGTGCCGATCCTTACCTAAGGGCTCCTGCAATGCCGCCCCCCCTCACCGACTTACCTGTCAGGAGGGGAGGCAGGAACACTAATGCGAAGAGCGCAATTGCCCTCTTTTGCATTAGTAAAGCCGAATTTCCGGTTTAAAAACTTTGGCTCTTGAGGTGCAGGCTTTTTGCCGTCCCTGTAAACCTCTCCAGCATTGCCGCCTGAGGCGAGTGTCTCAGCTCGCCTCATTGGCGGCGCGCCCCTGGTTCCGGCCCTGGATCTAGGTGTTTTTCTCTGCAGGTTCTATGGGGAAGTAATTTTCAATGTATAGCAACATTTTCTAGTGTGTGGAGTACAGGCTACCTGCCAGACTATTAATGATTTTGTATAAATTATTCTTGTTTTGATTTTTTGGGGTAGCGGGGTTTGATTGGTAGAGGACAGGATGAACACAGAGAATCATTTAGATGAAAGTGAGGCCAGCATGTCTACTGGGAATTGGTCTAGTTAAGGGAAGTAATTAAGCCTCCAAAATTAGACTTGGCACAAATATTTAACTGTGTTGGTTTCCTTCTTTGTTCTTAAAAAAAGGAAAAAAAAAACTGCAAGTTAACACACATACCACACATGCAAGCTAGCAAATACAAGAAGTATGTATGTTTCATACATAGTAATTTAGGTTGCCAAAAAATACACATTGAATTCAAACTTTTTGTTTAAATGAAATCTGCCTTACTGCTATCTGCTCCTAATCCCAAACTCCATTTCTATTATGGATTTGCCTAACACAGTCCCATTAAGGGTATAATTGGCTTGAATATTTTTATATCCCAGGTTATCGTAATTGAATCTCATTTGCCACTTAGCTGCCCATATTGCCAGTTTGTCAAGATCGTGTTGCAAGGATGCCACATCTTGGATGGAATTAATTGGGCTGGATAGTTTTGTGTCATCTGCAAACACTGATACATTACTTACAACACCCTCCCCTAAGTCATTAATGAACAAGTTAAATAAAAGTGGACCCAATACCGAGCCCTGGGAGACCCCACTAAGAACCTTACTCCAAGCAGAGAATGTACCATTAACAACCACCCTCTGTACCCGATCCTGTAGCCAGTTTCCTATCCATGTGCAAACGACTTCATTAAGTCCAACAGACCTTAGTTTAGAAAGCAGTCGTTTGTGGGGGCACAGTATCAGTATTTGCTTTGGCAAAATCCAAATAGATCACATCTATTGCCCCCCCCACTGTCCATCATAAAAAGCAATCAAATTAGTCTGATATGACCTAGCCTTCATAAAGCCATGCTGAACCTATAATGTGATCACAATTGTGAACAAACTTTCAAATAACTTGATCACCACAAACATCATTTTATGGGCCTATAATTGCATTATATGTGTGGTCTTTGTTTCATTTGGTACTTTCTGTGTATCGGGTGTTTTCCAAGCACTTAATTACAGGTGTGGCTTAAGTATCGGTTAAACTGAAGCATTACAGTATTTTTTAAAACAGTATTTATTTTTAAAATGTGCTTGGCACTCTGCCTATTTAATAGCCATTTTGCTGAAAGAAAACTCATTTGTAGAAGATGTGTTCTAATCACTCACTATATTAAATGCAAGAGGAACTCATTTATGACGAGAAATGAATTGAGTTATGAATGGGGTGTTAGTAGGAGGGAGTATCAGTGCAAATCCCTGGGCACAGATGTCAACCAAGTTTTATTACAACCAAATGTGTATTAGCCACAGCCATGTTCCAGCTAAGGTATGACTGTATCCTCTATAGATACACCCAGGTCACACCCAGTGGGAGACTGGACTGTTACTGTGGGTGAAAGGGTGAGAGGGGTGCAAATCAGGATGCCACCTGGAAAAATATCTTCCTTAAGCCTTATTCTTCAGGCCAAACCAGAGTCACCACAGGGACCAGTTATAGCCTTGTTCATACTGAATACTATGATAGATATGAGTCCTTTATGACCTCCTAGGCAGTGTATAAATCCCAAAAAAGAGGTGCAATGCACCCCTTCTCTGCACTCTGAATGTTGCCTTCCTGTCGTTGAAAACATCCTTAAGCTCTATATGTAAGAGGGGTGGCATGTAGATGTCCCCTCTTTCCTCCTACAACTACTAGTTTGTGCGTCATTTAGACATGGAAATTAGGGATTGGTTGAAGACAGCCCACAATGTGGCCCTGACCTCACCATCTGCCTTATAGCCTGCACCCTTTTACACTGAGGTGTGCACCTTGTGTCCCTTGGTGCTCTTGTATTTGTGCCCTATAGTTTATCTCCCTGATGTAATAAATGAAACTCAGGGTCATACCTTTTAACTTTTTCTCACTAAAGGGACATTATTATAAAGCGCTAATTACAAAGTTAAGTTGGGTTGAAAAAAAGACCTTTAAGTTCAACCCCTCCAAATGAAACCCAGTGTCCATACACACACTGACCCCTCCATCAACTCCTATCAGCAGAAAACTGTACCGGCCCGGGGTTCTGCCAACGAGCAATGTGGAGCAATTGTCTTCCTGCTTCTTGTTTCTTCTCGAGGCTGTGCATGCTCAGTAGAGCAAAAAGCCAAACTTTAATGTAAAAGCCGACTATTTCATTCTACTGCACATGTATCTGCCCCAGGAGACAAACACTCCATGGTGCTCGCTGGTAGAACCCCAGGTCGATGCAGTTTTCTGCTGATAGAAGAACAGGTCCGGTGGGTCAGGTAAGTAAATGTAACTACTTGGGGGTGCCTAACATTTGGCACCCCCACTTTCCTACTGGGCAGATTTGATGATTATAAATCATAGCAGAGGTAAAAGCAAGATCATATATATATATATATATATATATATATATATATATATATATATATATATATATATATATATATATATATTTCTCTTTTCCTGTCCCTTTTAGTGAGAGAAGGATTTGAAGCCCTGTGAGCCACTGAGGATGGGTTCTGCCTATCCTCTTACGTGGTTCTTCATAGGATCTATCCATTATAGGGTTGTCATTTGTCTAGTTTTTACCTGGGCAGCCCAGTTTTTGGAAGGGCTGTCTGGGTCAAAACTAATTTGGGCAGGTCTATCTGAGATTGACACAGCTATCGGCCAATTGCCACTTCATAGCCCCTCCCCATGACAGCAACATCCAGCCCCACCACTTGCCCCTCCCACCCCCTGTGACATCACTGCCCATCTCCTGCCTGAACTAAGGAGCCAGGAAAGGTGGCAACCCTAATTCTAATCCATTATCATCATCATCATTACCAGGTAAGTGGAAAAAGTAAACACAAGCTTTTCTGTGTGGAATGGCTCATTGGTTTCTAGCACATTTGATGAACTGAATAAGAAACTTGGCTCTCCCTAATGAAAATGTAGAACAGAAATCACTTTTCTGGCATCTTGTACCTTCACAGCAGATTCTACAATTCCGATCATCTGAATCTGCAATGAGTCAAAACCCTGGATGAAGGACAGAGCTACATCTCTCTGATAAATTGGTCTGTAGCCAAATGAACCAGTGAACCAGTGTCTTCAATCAGGGCAGCGGTTTCAGATGGAACAAACATCATTCCAGTTCTGTACATCAAAATAACATCTGTACATTATCAGAATAGGCAGACTGCACTGGGTCTTGTGTTGTCATATAATCTAATGTGGATTTTATAGTTTTTGTATTGTTTAATACAAACTTTCTCCAACTCTGCAGAACCAGTGGCTGCAGAAAAATAATCCTCCAAATAGAATCGCAGTTTATGTGTTTAAATCTGGGTCGATGATCTTTGTCCCTGCAGCTGGAGTTGGAAACAGTAAAGGGCAAAAGCAAAATCCAATACAAATCTCCTCACAGTCTCTGACTGCTCTACAGGGAAACAAACAAAGTTGCTTGAGTTCTGCATGGTTGAGAAGTAAGGCGGGGGCTCCTCCTGCTGTTCATAAGTATGATTGTTTTCCTGCAGAGCAGTTAGGGACCGTCTGACAATTCCTATACACGGCAGTAAATGAAGGGAGAATTTCACTGCACACAGTCAGGTTTCTTATAAAAATGGTACACATTTTTTAATTGAAGTATATTGGAGATAGGTTTCTTTTTCATTAAAGTAAAAATTGCATTTTATTTTTTTTGCATTTACATGCCCTTTAATGCAAAATATTTTGTTAATTAAAAATTATGATAAAGTGCCGTACAATGCATGTGATAATTTTCAAGAAATTCTTAACATTGGTTAAACTGGTTGACTAGACTGCACTTAGGGTTGCCACCTGTCCGGTTTTGAACCAGACAGGCCAGATTTTGGGAGGGCTGTCCAGGTCAAAACTGCATGCCTGATATTCCTAATTTGGAAAACCAGGCAGAATTCCCTAAAATTGTTCTTTGGAGTAATTTACATTTAAACAATATGCATTTCATATAATATAAGCAGAATAGATGTAACAATTTTATTAAATGTTCATTTAAGTCAGAAAGCATTACAAAATAATATTTTTTAAAAAAATATATTTATTCATGTATTTATAAACACATTTTTAAAAAAAATAAAGCTATATAGAAAAGGTAAGTATAGAGCTGCATCGCACAGCAAAACAATTCTACATAAAATAATTGTATAAAAAAATAAGACTGGATCGCTCTTCATTCATGCACTAGATATGGCAGGTATCCATAGTGCAGGGAGATGTCCTTGTCGCGCTGCCACTGTTTAAAGTACTGCACTCTTCCCTTTGCAGTATACTGGCAGGCCTCTTCTCTCTCCTGTTGGGCTTTTCTTTTAAGAGCTTCACTCTCCTCTGGTGGAAGTGGAATAGAAAACTCCAACTGCTCAAGGAGTTCTTCCCAACTGTCTTTAATCCGAGGAGGTGATTTCTGTATTGGTGTCTCATATTGGGCTATTGGGATCAACCTTGGAGCTGATCTTTTCTTCACACCTACACATTTTCCCTTTGGTAGGTTGCTGTGGGCTTTAACTTGACCACACTTTGGTGAAGACGGCTTTGAACACTGATGTTGTGCTTGTTCTTCAGGTTCTCTGATCTGTTGCCGTTGACTTGTGACAATAGTTTTTTTGCCAAGAGCATGAAATGCATTAATTGAATCAAGCATATTTTGCTGAAGTTTGCTGCAATGCTTTTTGGCAAGTGGTTGGTCAGTGGGATCATCATTTTTTCTCTCTTTTGTTTCCTCAGAAACACTGCTGACCGGCTTAGGTTTTCTTTTGGTGCCCTTTTTAATCGTCTTCTCACTCACTGCATTGGCATTTGCATCATCAGTGGGATCATCAGTTTTTCTCTCTCTCTCTTTTGTTTCCTCAGAAACACTGCTGACCGGCCTAGGCTTTTTTTGTGTGTCCTTTTTAGTCTTCTTCTCACTCACTGCATTAGCATTTGTATCATCAGTGGGATCATCCGTTTTTCTCTTTTTCTTTTTTGTTTCCTCAGAAACACTGCTGGCCGGCTTAGGTTTTCTTTTTGTGCCCTTTTTAGTTTTCTTTTCACTAACTGCATTGGCCTTTGTATCATCAGACAGTTTAGGGCTCTGCATAATAGGCTCCTCTGTAGAGAAGGGCATAGAGGTAACTGAAGTAGCAGATATATCAGGCTTTGGTGGAGTTTGCTTTTCCACAAATTCTTGATAAGATTCTGGTTGGCCACTCTCTGTAATGGAACTCACAGATGGGTTCTGTAACTCGGCATTCTGTGCATTATAATTTTGCTCAGGTATACCAGGTGTTTGCATAAAATGTTCATCTTGAAGAGACATGGCTGGTGCAGGGTATGCCTGGTTAACCACAGGATAAGCCATTCCATAGTTGTCATACACATAGGAGACCATGGGAAGAGCCTGTGGCATTTGCTGTTGGTTTAGTGGTTCTCCTGCTGGCAGAAATTGTTGCATGCCATAGCCAACTTGTTCTCTTGCAGCATTACAACAACAACAATTGCAACTTGCATCAAAGTCAGTAGAATAGTTGTAATTGTTACAATTGTTATGTTGGTTTAGTGGTTCTCCTGCTGGCAGATATTGTTGCATGCCATAGCCAACTTGTTCTCTTGCAGCGTTACAATAATAACAGTTGCAACTTGCATTGAAGTCAGTAGAATAGTAATAATTGTTATAGTTATAATCTGGAGGAATAAAAGATAACATTTAGGGGCATATTCATCAAGGGTCGAATTTTGAATTGAAAAAACGTCAAAATTCGAATTCAAATAGATCAACTGAAATTAAGTCTAAGTTTTTTGTGGTAGAATAAGTCAGTTTTCGATCAAATATGTCTGTATTCGGCCGAATTCGAAAGAATAGCGCACGAATCGAAAGAATAGCGCATTTGATCGAATTCAGTTCAAAGTCCACCAATTGACTCCAAATAGCTTCTAGGAGGTCCCCCATAGGCAGCAATTCAGCAGCAATTTCAACTATGTATTCAAATTGGCATCACTTTATGTTTTATAAAAACTGTATACATTTTTGGTGCAATTACTATATAAATAATACAATAAAATATTTCCAGAATGCTCAGAACCTGGGGTTTTCCGGATAATGGATCTTTCAGTAATTTGGATCTTCTTATATTAAGTCTACAATCTTGTAAACATTAACTCAATAGGCTGGTTTTGCTTCCAAAAAGGATTCTTTATATCTTAGTTGGGATCAAGTACAAGGTTCTGTCTATTATTACAGAGAAAAAGGAAATCATTTTTAAAAATTTGAATTATTTGGAGATGGCCTTTCCTTGATTAAGAGCTTTCTAGATAATGGATTTTCAGATAACAGATCCCACACCTGTACTGTTAGTTTAATGTCACACAGATTGAGGAGCTGCTGTTCTCCACCTGCATAAAAAACACAGGCAGAAACATATGGAGCAGATGTTGGCACATAAATGCAAAAGTATATATTTTTACACTGAAATGAGTGTATCTGTACACAGGCTGACGCAGTGTCTCTATGTAGAAAAGATGGAGCTGATGAGAGCGGATCTGCTTGTACAAAAGAGAAAAGCCAATCCCCAAGTCCATGTGACATTAGCCTTAGTATAAAATGTCATGGAAGCTGTTACCCTCTTAACATTCATGAACACAGGTACAAATTGGTCCTACCTTCCATAATAAATAGTTCAGTTGAATGTAGGAATAAAAGATCTCGTTCTAGAAAGTGTTAGTCCTCCTGCTCTCTGGGTCAGGGTGAACTAACTGAAATGTCCCAGCTGCATCTCAGCTAGTTTACTGGTCACTATTATGATGTCATAATGGAACTTATGCGGTCTCCATGGAGATGTGTCCAGCATCTTGTTTACATCTCAGCTAATTTACTGGTCACTGTTACGATGTCATAATGGAACTTATGTGGCCCTAAGGGAGATGTGTCCAGGTGTATGAATAAATATATATGATCCAGTCCAATCCAGTCCTCGCATTTAAAATGATACTGACACCAGAAATTAAACCTTTTTTAACCTCTATCTATCGTAACATAGTCTTTGCAAGCTATTTATAAAAGTATTTGCCCAAAGCTTTAACATTACCCATCTGATCCCCCATGTTCGTCGATGAGGGCGCTACCATATTTGTGCAGCAGTAGTCCATTAGCATTAGAAGCTATAACTGACGGGGGGGAAGTTAGAGTCAGGTTGGCAAAACTATCAGGTTCGGGAACTACAAGTAACAATTACTTACAAAAGCAGCTCTCTTTTTCAGTTGATTGAAAAACAATCAACGTGACCTATAGGCAATTTTTAATGTACATTCATATTTCAGTGTCTATTTCACTTTTAGAGCCAATGCCCAGGGCCAGGCAACCTGTCTGGCCTCATCGCCCCCTCCACTGAGCGCAGTCGTGTCACAGCACACACCACCCTCCCCTAACTTAGGCACATACATGTGCAAAAAGAACAGGACTCCAGACCGGACTGGGGTAGGCAGTAGTTGAAGGTACGTACCAGGCGCCCCCCAAGCCTTGCGCCCTAGGCATGTGTCTACTCTGCCTACCCCTAGTTCCGGCCAGTGCCCATCCTTATCTAAGGGCCGCCTGAGGCGGCTCCTGCAATGCCGCCCCCCCTCGCCGACTTATCTGTCAGGAGGGGAGGCAGGAACACTAATGCGGAAATCGCAATTACGCTCTCTCGCATTAGTAATGCCTAATTTCCGGTTTAAAAACCGGAAATTCGGCTCTTAAGGGTGCAGGAGCGGCTTTTTGCCGCCCCTGTAAACTTCTCCGCCATTGCCGCCTGAGTCGAGCGTCTCAGCTTCCCTCACTGGCGACACGCCCCTGATTCCGGCCCTAAATCTAGGTGTTTTTCCTCTGCAGGTTCTATGGGAAAGTAATTTTCAATGTATAGTAAAGTTTTCTAATGTGTGGAGGACAGGCTACCTGCCTGACTATTAATGATTTTGTGTAAATTATTCTTGTTTTGCTTTTTTGGGGTAGTGGGGTTTGATTGGTAGAGGACAGGATGAACACAGAGAATCAATTAGATGAAAGTGTGGCCAGCATGTCTATTGGGAATTGGTCTAGTTAAGTAATTAAGCCTCCAAAATTAGACTTGGCACAAATATTTGACTGTGTTGGTTTCCTTCTTTGTTCTTAAAAAAAAGTAAAAAAAACTTTGGTTTATCTGAAACCATGGTGGTAAAAGTGCAAGTTAACACACATACCACACATGCAAGCTAGCACATACAAGAAGTATGTATGTTTCATACATAGTAATTAAGGAGCCAAAAAATACACATCGAGTTCAAACTTTTTGTTTAAATGAAATCTGCCTTACTGCTATCTGGTCCTATTCCCAAGGTCCATTTCTATTATGGATTTGCCTAACACAGTCCCATTAAGGGTATAATTGGCTTGAATATTTTTTATATCCCAGGTTATCGAAATTGAATCTCATTTGCCACTTAGCTGCCCAGATTGCCAGTTTGTCAAGATCCTGTTGCAAGGATGCCACATCCTGGATGGAATTAATTGGGCTGGATAGTTTTGTGTCATCTTAAAAAATTCATACATTACTTACAATACCCTCCCCATAGTCATTAATGAACAAGTTAAATAAAACTCAATACAGAGCCCCGAGGGACCCCACTAAGAACCTTACTCCAAGTAGAGAATGTACCATTAACAACCACCCTCTGTACCCGATCCTGTAGCCAGTTTCCTATCCATGTGCAAACGACCTCATTAAGTCCAACAGACCTTAGTTTAGAAAGCAGTCACTTGTGGGGCACAGTATCAAACGCTTTGGCAAAATCCAAATCACATCTATTGCCCACTGTCCACCATAAAAAGCAATCAAATTTGTCTGATATGACCTAGCATTCATAAAGCCATGCTGATTGCTGCTCATAATGCCATTCTCCAGAACATAACCTTTAATGTGATCACAATTGTGAACAAACTTTCAAATAACTTGATCACCACAAACATCATTTTATGGGCCTCTAATTCCATTATACGTGTGGTCTTTGTTTCATTTGGTACTTTCTGTGTATCGGGTGTTTTCCAAGCACTTAATTACAGGTGTGGCTTAAGTATCAGTTAAACTGAAGCATTACAGAATTTTTTAAAACTGTATTTTTTTATGAAATGTGCTTGGCATTATTATTATTATTCGCCATTTTGCTAAAAGAAAACTCATTTGTAGAAGATGTGTTCTAATCATTTACTATATTAAATGCAAGAGGAACTCATTTATGACGAGAAATGAATTGAGTTATGAATGGGGTGTTAGTAGGAGGGGGTATCAGTGCAAATCCCTGGGCACAGATGTCAACCAAGTTTTATTACAACCAAATGTGTATTAGCCACAGCCATGTTCCAGCTAAGGTATGACTGTATCCTCTATAGATACACCCAGGTCACACCCAGTGGGTGACTGGACTGTTACTGTGGGTCACAGGGTGAGAGGGGTACAAATCAGGATGACACCCTAAAAATAAGGATTAGTTGACATGCCTACCTGGAAAATATCTTCCTCAAGCCTTATTCTTCAGGCCAAACCAGAGTCACCACAGGGACCAGTTATAGCCTTGTTCATACTGAATACTATGATAGATATGAGTCCTTTATGACCTCCTAGGCAGTGTATAAATTCCAAAAAAGAGGTGCAATGCACCCCTTTTCTTCCCTCTGAATGTTGCCTTGCAGTCGTTCAAAACATCCTTAAGCTCTATATGTAAGAGGGGTGGCATGTAGATGTCCCCTCTTTCCTCGTTCAACTACTAGTTTGTGCGTCATTTAGACATGGAAATTAGGGATTGGTTGAAGACAGCCCACAATGTGGCCCTGACCTCACCATCTGCCTTATAGCCTGCACCCTTTTACACTGAGGTGTGCACCTTGTGTCCCTTGGTGCTCTTGTATTTGTGCCCTATAGTTTATCTCCCTGATGTAATAAATGGAACTCAGGGTCATACCTTTTAACTTTTTCTCACTAAAGGGACATTATTATAAAGCACTAATTACAAAGTTAAGTTGGGTTGAAAAAAAGACCTTTAAGTTCAACCCCTCCAAATGAAACCCAGTGTCCATACACACACTGACCCCTCCATCAACTCCTATCAGCAGAAAACTGTACCGGCCCGGGGTTCTGCCAACGAGCAATGTGGAGCAATTGTCTTCCTGCTTCTTGTTGCTTCTCGAGGCTGTGCATGCTCAGTAGAGCGAAAAGCCAAACTTTAATGTAAAAGCCGACTATTTCATTCTACTGCACATGTATCTGCCCCAGGAGACAAACTCTCCGTGGTGCTCACTGGTAGAACCCCAGGTCGATGCAGTTTTCTGCTGATAGAAGAACAGGTCCGGTGGGTCATGTAAGTAATATAACTACTTGGGGGTGCCTAACTTTTGGCACCCCCACTTTCCTTCTCCTTAAAACTTAAAGTTATTTGTAAAAACAATTGCTATTGAAAGCAGCATTTGCTTAACTCCTGGTTGTTACTTTTTACACAATGTTGCAAAAGTCTTAGTTCCCCAGCAAAGACAGGTCTGTTAATCAGCTGCCTTGTCTTACATTGGGGTCCGTTTACTAAAGTGCGGTAAATCTGACTTTAAGTTTCCGCATGTTATCGCTGAGAAAATTTTTCCTCCAGAATATTCGCATCGACTAAGTTTACTAAACATCGATGTGCTCAGAAGTCATTGCGATCACTTGCGGTAACTAAGTTAACGAACCAGCTTATGTTAGCGGTAATTTTAGCGAGTTGCAAATTTTCTGGCGACAAATTAAGTTTTTGCGAATTTTTATGCTATAAAATAGTCTTGTTTTATGGCGGTTATTATGGCAATTTTTACTGTGACATTTATGGCCAGAAATTCATCTTCAAAACTCATAAACTTTATTGACTGATGATTATACCATCCAACAACATCACCAGAGTAACAGCAATCAAACATGTCTGCATCATATAAACCCTTCTGCCAATAGAATCATAGGAACAAGAAATGATACCAGTCAATCTCTTTGCTTCATAGAAATGCACAGTTTAATGTAGCCAATCACAATGAAACCAAAAAAGCGTAGAGGCTGACGAATCCTTGGACTGTGATGCCCGCTGCCAATAATACGACTCTGAGCTGAAACTGCTGCTGTTGCAACAGATAGAAGCAGAAGCCAAAACATCCTGCCAGCAATAGCTACAGATCTGTCTCCTGTCAGCAAAGAATGATGGGTAAAGAAAAAGTATTATGGGATATTTCCTGCCCCTTGAGAATTTTCTGGAGAAAAAATACTTTTACGCCACTACATAGGTGGCGGTAAAATATTCTTGCGTAAATTTTGTCTTTTGCACATTTCGCTGTTTAGTAAACCAGACATTAATGTGTATGTATCGTTACTTTCAGCAAATGCGATAACTGGCTAAAACATATTTTTGCGCAAGAAAATTTGCAAATTTATATTTAGCGCAGGTTAGTAAACTGGCGAAAACATATTTGGCGACAAATTTGTCTGTATTTTGTGCGAATATTTTTACCGCACGTTAGTAAACGGACCCCATTGTATCAACAGTCTGAGACACTAGAGAACAGACAGGGACAGACAAACATTGCTTTCAATAGCAATACATATACAAATAACTCAAAAACCACAGACAAATTGTAATGAATATATATTGCGAAGTTGTTTAGAATGTTTTCTTTTATTAGTTAAAAAAAATATTTTTTCCATTGAAATGCTCCATTCCATTTACCAGTTTAATTGCACCTCTCTGAAATCTCTCCAGCTCATTTATATCCTTTTTAAGGACCAGAGTCCAAAACTGCACTGCATACTCCAGGTGAGGCTTTAATAGGGAAAAAAAAAATTATGTTTTCATCCCTTGAGTTAATTTTACCCTGGGGCTACTAATTACAATGTGACATAAAACTCCTGTGACATAAAATATTCATCAGTTTATTTCACTGTTTAATGAACCGTGTGCCCTTCAACCAGTTACACTGACTCCTGGGAGGACCAATAGCCACTAGTCATTCCATCCAAAGAGCCAGAGAACCCTATGCTCTCACTAGGGGTGCCCGTGGTGCCCAGCCTGGACAATGGGAGGAAATGTTTACAGGTATAGGGAGGCTGGTATTTATTTTATAAAGATTGGCAAACCAAGCCGCACTCACTGTACTGCAGCACCAGGATTGGCCCATTTCATTACACACACATTCAGCCAATAGGGTAACTACTAGCATTCAGCCAATAGGGTAACTACTAGCATTCAGCCAATAGGGTAACTGCTAGCATTCAGCCATCGTCTCCTTGTCCTGGGGTCAGAGCAGGGTATGGGGGTGGTTCAGCACAGGAGGCCCAGCTATAGCATTAACCCCCAGTCCTTATATCCTGTTCATTTCTGCCCTCATATTACTACATCTCTTCACATTAGCTTTAGTGAACTGCAACTCCCACCATCTCGTGTCAGTGGATCATTTTCGCCGGTACGATCTACTCCGCATGCGCGTGACTTTTGGCGCATTCGCAGTAGATCCGTACTGGTGAAATGATACTACTACGCATGCGCCAAAACGCCGTTCACAGCAGGAAGAAGATCGCGTGGAAGAAGATGTCGTCTGTGAACTCCCTGGACTGGACCTGCGCAGAAGGGTAAGTAACAAGTTAGGGGCATTTGCCCAGCGGGACGGGTAGGCCAGGGGGGAGGAGGGAGGGTGGGCAACAAACGGGAGGGGGGGGTGGGGGGTTTGCGCCGACTAGGTTTCCTTCCCCTTTAAGAGAAAGTTCGCCTTTGCCTTAATGCAATATGCCTAATGCAGAAATAGGGATTTATCTAAATATTGTGCCCTTTTACTTTCAGGTATGAACTAAATGGAGTCAGCGCTGGGGTCATGGGGTGATCAGTGACTTACACTGTATAATATGAGTGTTAGACATGCGCCGTGGGATAGTTGCAAGTAGGAAGATCGTTTTAAGGGTTTAAATCTATCAAAAGCAGCTAACGGAGTTTCTGGGCACTTTTATACTTGTCATTAGATGGAACTCTATGTGCCAACATAACACAGCAGTACATTGCAGTGACATTAAAGCTAAGACTAAGCACATTTTTTCAACTGACACAGTTTAGCTGCAAATTTACTGTTTCAAAACAAATGCATGGCAGAAAAAACACATACATGTTTTGAATTTTTCCACTCCATGTTTTTTTAGTGAAAAAAAATCCTGATTTTTTTTTATTTTGCACTAGAAAAAAAATGGCCTTGACTACAATTTATTTGATGCACGAAAAAGTGCAGAGAGAAAACTCCCATTTAATGTGAGAAAAGAATAGGAAATTATGCCTATTGACTCCAAAGCCTTTACTCATTTTAATGGGGTTTCGTGAATTTTGTCGAGGAGCAAACTGGGCAGATTTGATGATTATAAATCATAGCAGAGGTAAAAGCAAGATCATATATATATATATATATATATATATATATATATATATATATATATATATATATATATATATATATATATATATTGTATGATATGTATTTCCCTGTCCCTTTTAGTGAGAGAAGGATTTGGAGCCCTGTGTGCCACTGAGGATGGGTTCTGCCTATCCTCTTACGTGGTTCTTCATAGGATCTATCCATTATAGGGTTGTCATTTGTCTAGTTTTTACCTGGGCAGCCCAGTTTTGGAAGGGCTGTCTGGGGTCAAAACTAATTTGGGCAGGTCTATCTGAGATTGACACAGCTATCGGCCAATTGCCACTTCATAGCCCCTCCCCATGGCAGCAACATCCAGCCCCACCACTTGCCCCTCCCACCCCCTGTGACATCACTGCCCATCTCCTGCCCGGATTTAGGAGCCAGGAAAGGTGGCAACTCTAATCCTAATCCATTATTATCATCATCATTACCAGGTAAGTGGAGAAAGTAAACACAAGCTTTTCTGTGTGGAATGGCTCATTGGTTCTAGCACATTTGATGAACTGAATCAGAAACTTGGCTCTCTCTAAGGATAATGTAGAACTGAAATCACTTTCTGACATCTTGTACCTTCACAGCAGATTCTACAATTCCGATCATCTGAATCTGGAATGAGTCAAAACCCTGGATGAAGGACAGAGCTACATCTCTCTGATAAATTGGTCTGTAGCCAAATGAACCAGTGAACCAGTGTCTTCAAATCAGGGCAGCGGTTTCAGATGGAAAAACATCATTCCAGTTCTGTACATCAAAATAACATCTGTACATGATTCTATGGGCACAAGTATGATGCTGTTAAGTCTCTATCTACAAAAGCCTTTCTCTTTGAAATCCCATCTACCCTAGGAATTGCTTACACATAGCCTCTGACCAATCCACCATGAGCAAGAGGCCAACATTCCACTTCCATCCACAAGGGGTTCTCTGAATTTGTATGGGGATGGGCACCAACTCTAGTACAAAAGTAAGTATATGTAAAGTTTGTATAAAACCAGTGAGTTCTCCAGCTTTCCTCAGCAAGACTGATAGATTATGCAATAAGTTGAAACCAACTTGCTGAAACTCTGTCTATTTCAGATCTCTGAGACTAAGTCTCTAGATTCCATTTTAACTCTTTGCATCTGAATGATATCTGCTGCACATGATACTGAATTCTGAAACATCTCGCTAAAGGGGAAGCAAAGTCTAAATTAGAATAAGGCTAGAAATGCTGTATTTTGTAAACGAAATATAAACATGAACTTACTGCACCACAAGCCTAATCAAACAAATGATTTATGCTTTCAAAGTTGGCTGCAGGGGGTCACCATATGTAACTTTGTTAAACCTCTTTGCAAGACCAAGACTGTGCACATGCCAGTGTGGTCTGGGCTGCTTAGGGATCGTCATAAATCATCAAAACAGCACAAGTCAAATAATATTTGGCCAGAGCCGACACAGCAAGACTGATTAATAATCAGAATAGTTAGACTGCACTGGGGTACTGTGTTGTCATTTAATCTAATATGGATTTTATAGTTTTTTGTATTGTATAGATGTATAGATGTATAGACAACAGTAATATCCAATACAAATCTCTGCACAGTCTCTGACTGCTCTACAGGGAAACAAACAAAGTTGCTTGAGTTCTGCATGACTGAGAAGTAAGGCGGGGGCTCCTCCTGCTGTTCATAAGTATGATTGTTTCCCTGCAGAGCAGTTAGGGACCGTCTGACAATTTCTATACACGGCAGTAAATGAAGGAGAAATTTCACTGCACGACAGTCAGGTTTTCTTATAAAATGGTACAACATTTTTTAATTGAAGTATATAGGAGATAGGTTCTTTTCATTAAAGAAAGTAAAACTTGTATTTTATTTATTTTTTGCATTTACATGCCCTTTAATTGCAAAATATTTTGGTTAATTAAAAATTTATTGCATTGCTGTACAATGCATGTGATCATTTTCAAGAAATTCTTAACATTGGTTAAACTGCTTGACTAGATTACACTTAGGGTTGCCACCTGTCCGGTTTTGAACCAGACCAGGCCAGATTTTGGGAGGGCTGTCCAGGTCAAAACTGCCTGCCTCGTATTCCTAATTTGGAAAACAAGGCAGAAATTCCCTAAGATTGTTCCTTTGGAGTAATTTACATTTAAACAATATGCATTTCATATAATACAAGCAGAATAGATGTAACAATTTTATTAAATGTTCCATTTAAGTCAGTAAGCATTACAAAATAATATTTTTTTTAAAAATATATATTTATTCATGTATTTATAAACACATTTTTAAAAAAATAAAGCTATATAGACAAGTAAGTAGAGTTGCTGCACAGACAAACAATTCAAGCAAAAAATGTACTAAAAATGAGACGGATCG